>NW_015174295.1:172792-220826 GCF_001447785.1 Gekko japonicus
AGAGAGAGAGAGAGAGAGAGAGAGAGAGAGAGAGAGAGAGAGAGAGAGAGAGAGAGAGAATCCCTGTCCAATCTCAAGCGCAGAAATTGTCGTGACCACTTTCCATCTTAATGATAATTGTGTCCTGTCAAGCCACAACCGACTCCCAGTGATCCCGGGATCATGGTGTTTTTTCAAGGCAAGAAATGAGCAGGATGGATTTGCCACTGCGTTCCTCCACATACATGCTGGCCACATGACCACGGAAACGTCTTTGGACAGCGCTGGCTCTTCGGCTTTGAAACGGAGATGAGCACCGCAACCCTAGAGTCGGACTTGACTGGCTTTCGAGCAAGGGAACCTTTACCTTTACCTTTTTCCTCCACATAGCAACCCCGGCTTTCCTTGGCGGTCTCCCACCCAAGTACTAACTGGGGCCGACCCTACTTAGCTTCCAGGATATTGGGCCAGCCTGGGCCGTCCAGGTCAAGGCGAGAGGCATTCAGAGGTGGTTTGCCCTTGCCTGCCTCTGCCTAGCAACCCTGGACTTCCTTCGGGGGGCTCCCATCCAAATACCGACCAGGGCTGTTAGCTTCCAAGATCTGACGAGATCAGGCTAGGCTGGGCTATTAGGAAAAACTGCCATGCTCTTCTTTTGGTTAAGGAACCTCCTGTGACGGTTAGCATTCAACAGCGTAGAAAGAACAAGCAGTTGAGTGTCTGTCTTAATCTTTTCCTCTGTGTTGCTACAAGAGTTAAAATTCTAGGAATTGTGACCGACTCCTTACTTCACGCTTGTGTGGTTCCTTACTTTGTGCCCCTGCAAGGAAGAAAGGAAGAAAATAATCCTGGGGTGTCATTTCCCAGGAAGCTTTCTCATGCGGGTTCCACAGAAATGAGCAGGATGTGCTCAGGAGTGCAGAGGGGTGAAACGTTTATTACTCATCTATTGGGGGGGAAAAACATAGCTTTGGGTTTTTCCTGTATGAATCAGCTATTGTGGACGTTGTTTCCAAATGCATTCGCTTTTCAGATGACTGAGGCGTGCGGCTTTATTAAATGGCCCGGAGTTCTGATGATTTGTGGAAATACATATTATCAAAATAGTAAAAGGTGATCGATATAACGTTCCTCTCTCTGGGCTTAATGCTGAGGTTTGGGTATGTCATATACAATGCTCCCTTCGAGCTGTGGAGTCTTGTGAGCAGAAATTCTACTTCGTGGGCCACTGGCATTAAAATTGTAAGCGAGCGATTTGGCCACTGCATAAACTAGTTTGCTCTGGAGCCCTCCTTCCTGAGTGAAGACAAAAATGTGTGAGCCGGGGAACATAAGAACATAAGGGAAGCCAATGCTGGATCAGGCCAATGGCCCATCTTGTCCAACACTCTTGAGTCACACAGTGGCCAAAAATACCAGGTGCCATCAGGAGGTCCAGCAGTGGGGGCAGGACACTAGAAGCCCTCCCACTGTCCCCCCCCCCCCCCAAACACAAACAAACAGAACCACCCCCCCCCCCCCAGATGGAGAGTTCCTATAAGAACCTAAGAGAAGCCAGTGTTGGATCAGGCCAATGGCCCATCTAGTCCAACACTCTGTGTCACACAAGTGGCCAAAAACACCAGGTGCCATCAGGAGGTCCAGCAGTGGGGCCAGAACTCCAGAAGCCCTCCCACTGTGCCCCCCCCCCCAAGAACCAAGAATACAGAGCATCACTTGCCCCAGACTGAGGGTTCCTGTAAGAACACAAGAGAAGCCAATGTTGGATCAGGCCAGTGGCCCATCTAGTCCAACACTCTGTGTTACACGGTGGCCAGAAATACCAGGTGCCATCAGGAGGTCCACCAGTGGTGCCAGGACACTAGAAGCCCTCCCACTGTGCCCCCCCCCAGGCACCAAGAATACAGAGCATCACCTGCCCCAGACCAAGAGATGCTATAAGAACATAAGGGAAGCCAATGCTGGATCAGGCCAATGGCCCCTCCAGTCACACAGTGGCCAAAAATACCAGGAGCCATCAGGAGGTCCAGCAGTGGGGCCAGGACACATAGCTAGCTCACACTAACTCAGCTTAGGGGGAACAGTGCTCTGGGGGTGTTTCCAGACCAGTGACTCCACACAGCCCTCACCCGAGCTCTGCAGCTCGTCTGTGTTTTTTTAAACCCAGTATCTCTCTTTTCCATTTTTGGTCCGCCGCAACATGGAAAGGTCAGCTCCGCTTTGAAGTTGAGTGCTCACGGATTGGCCACGATTGTCCTTTCGTTTTCCTCTCAGGGCCCTTGGAGACATTAAGATCAGAAGCCCTTGCCAAAGGCTTTTTCTTGGAGCGCTCATACCACACGGAGCATTTGCTCCTCTCTGCGCACCATCCCTGGTAGCGCGCCACACCCCTGCACAGGTGCACTGCCTTTCAGCATTCATAGAGAGAGTGGTACTTCGGGTTCTTATGAGAGTTCAAACAGGGTCAGGAGTAGAGACGTAAAATTTCCGGAAATTTTGAAGCTCGGAAAAAAACCCCGGTTTTTTCCCGTTTTTTTTGGGGGGGAAACGGAAATTTTCGTAAAAATTGGAAAAAATGCTACATTAGCATTTCTTTTGTCTTTTCTAGATTGAAAGTCATTCTGTTACTTTAGGAACATAAAATATGACTGTGGACATTTTTACTTGGCATGAAATTATCACAACTAGCATATTAAAAATATAGTGTATCCAAACAATTATTACAAACAGAATACCCACCCACATGCAAAAACAAAACTGAAACTTTTTAATTTTCTTCTGACAGTCGCACCTCCTAAAGGAAGAAATGCATCTTGTTCTTGCATTGGAGAGTTCAGTTTGTAACCTAGGACTTGCTTGTCCTCAGTGCACAGAAATTAGATCAATCTGATACCATATATATATATATTTTAGAAATGATTTGGAAAATATTTGAACACCTTGTCTTAAAATATTTTATTCATCATGTTAAAATAAAACATTCCATAATCAATTTTTTTTCTTTTTTCCTTTCTTTTTTCAATTTTTCCAGTTTTTTGGAAAAAAACAAAAAAGGCTTCAGGAAAAAAACGGGGGGGGGGGAATGGGTTTTTTCCGAATTTTTCCGGTTTTTTTCCGGGCCTTCACATCTCTAGTCAGGACTCAGGAGGGCTTGAGAAACACTTCTGGGCAGTTCAGGAGACTTGTTCTCCCCACTGCCTGGTGCCGTCCGTCAGACACTGCTTCCAAATTCAGGGGAAACAGGCAGGAGCATTGTATCTTGGAGGCAAACTCACATGTTTTCTAGCATAAGCCTTTCTAGACTGGAGTAAGCTGTGGAATCTTGTGAGCAAAACATCCTACTTTGTGAGCTACTGGCATTCAAGTTGTGAGCGAGCGATCTGGCTGCTGCATGAATCAGTTTGCTCTGGAGCCCTCCTCCCTGAGCTAAGACAAAAACTGTGTGAGCCGGAGGCTAAAAAACTGTGAGCTCGCTCACACTCACTCGGCTTACAGGGAACACCACCCAAGGCCTGCTTTCTATGCCCTTTCCTGCAAAGGTGAGGCG
Organism: Gekko japonicus; assembly: GCF_001447785.1. Taxonomy (NCBI): domain Eukaryota; kingdom Metazoa; phylum Chordata; class Lepidosauria; order Squamata; family Gekkonidae; genus Gekko; species Gekko japonicus. The sequence goes on from NW_015174295.1 coordinate 176,319, forward strand.
GGCGGCGACCAGAGACAGGGCTTGTTTAGTGGTGGCTCCTTCCTACTGGACTGCCCTCCCCATTTAGGCTCAGCCGCTTTACTCTCCTTTAGGCACGAGGACAAAATATGTCTTTTTTACCTCAACTTTAATGAAGGGGTTTGATCTTTTAGAGGAGGAGGAGGAGACTGGATTTATACCCCGCCCTTCACTACCCGAAGGAGTCTCAAAGCGGCTGACAAACTCCTTTCTCTTTCCCTCCCCACAACAGACACCCTGTGGGGTAGGTGAGGCTGGGAGAGCTCTGACAGAAACGGCTCTTTTTCAAGGACAGCTCTTATCAGAACTACGGCTTGCCCAAGGTCATCCAGCAGCTGCAAGTGGAGGAGTGGGGAATCAAACCCAGTTCTCCCAGATTAGAGTCCGTGCACTTAACCACTACACCAAACTTTTTTGATTGTGTCCTGAAGGCTGTTTACAGATAGCACTTAATTTTATTTATTTACTTCCTTTATACCCACTTCCCCCCCCCCATGGGGACTCGAAGTGGCCTTTACTGTTCTCCTCTCCTCTTGTTTTAGCCTCACAACAACCCTGTGAGGTAGGTTAGGCTGAGAATGTGCGACTGGCCCAAAGTCACCCAGCGAGCTTCCGTGGCCGAGTGAGGATTCGCACTTGGGTCTCCCAGAGCCTAGTCTGACTCTCAAGCCGCTACACCCACACTGGCTCTCCACTTTAAACTGTGGAGTCTTGGGGTGGTGGTGGTTTGCTTATTTTAATACTGAAGAGTCTTACATGTTTGTGATTTTATTGTATGGTTTTTACTGTGAGATCTGCTTCACGCTGGTCTCTGGAGTAACTTTTTAGAATGAATGACTTCGTCAGATTTACTAAATTGGGGAAGTGAGTAAGTGACGGCAGAATTCTGCGGGCAGCCTCTCTGTGGATCCAGCTGTCCTTGCTGTTCCTGCGTGTCCGTGAGCCTGCCTTGGCTGGTGGCAGCAAAGGGAAGTGGTTTCTCTTCATCCGCACTAGAAGCCCTCGGGACGGCTGCCACCAAAACCTCCTCTTTGCTGGTGTTACGCTGCACAGGGGTCATTTTGTAGAAAAGAGGTGCAGGAGCTCATTAGCACAACTCATTAGCATAACTTATTTGCATAGGCCACACCCCCTGACATCACCGGAAGTGTGTCAGAAGGCAACACCCACCGCTCAGGCTCCACTGGACTGTTTTGGACTGCTAGCTATTGGGGGGGGGGGACGTGCAGATCTGTCCTCGCAGAGGAGGGAGAGCTTGTACCTGAATAAAACTTGGTCTTAAAGGTGCCACTGGACTGTTTTGGGCCGGGGGGCAGGGGGAGCTCTGCAACTTACCTGGCTCCTTCTTGCTCTGACCGAGGGCTGCTGGGAGCAGGGGGTGGGGCTTGTTGCACGTGCCCGCCCCCTGGGCTCTTTACTGCCGGAGCTCCGCTCCTGTGTGCTCCTGCAGGAAATGACCCCTGGTTACGCAAGTCACAAGAATCTGTGGGCGAGGCTTGCTTCTTTCCTTCCACTGGTCTCCACCGGGATTGTAAGGAGAGCAAGTGCCTCCGGCAGTGTCAGGCCGGAGGTCCATCCAGGCCAGCGTTCCGTTTGGCTTCCCCTGGGGGCTTCTGGAAGCTCACCCACAGTCCAGGGGAGCACCTGCCCTCTCCTGGGGTTCGTTCCTGCTAGTGGTACTCAGGCCCAATTTATTATTATTACTGTTTATTTAATTTTTACCCTGCCCTACCCCAGAAATGCCAAATGCCACTAGTTGAAAACACCATCAAAGATTGCCAGAACAATATATTACACAATTATAAAGTTGTTGGGTCACGACAACAACTTTCATGCATACTCCGATGCTCCCTCTAAGCTGTGGAGTCTTGTGTACATAAATTCTACTTTGTGAGCTACTGGCATTAAAGTTGTGCGGGAGCAATTTGGCTACTGTATACATTAGTTTGCTCAGGAGCCCCCATCCCTTCCTGAGCTGAGATGTGTGAGCTGGAGGCTAAAAACCTGTGAGCTAGCTCACACTAACTCAGCTTAGAGGGAACACTGACTGTAACTATAATAAGGCATGAGAGACAATATTTCCTCCTTTGAAGATAAGACGTGTATCTTATGCCTTATTATAGTTGCAGTATGCATTAATGTCGTCGTCGTGACACCACCAACTTTTATAATTGTTTAATATATTGTTTTGGCAATCTTTGATGGTGTTTTCTACTAGTGGAATTTGTATGTTCGGGAACTCCTGCAACACTAGTCTTTTCCCCTTGTCATTTGGATTTACCACCCCAGAAATGGGCTCAGGGCGGCTCACAACATAAAAACCAGAGGTCATTTCGGGGGGAATCGCGAGGGATCTCAGTTCCCCCGGGTGAGGTGCAGGGGGGCGGGGCACATGACGAAGCCCCACCCCCTGCTTCCGGCTGCCCCGCTTCCGGCCCTCATTCAGCCAGGAGGAGGCAGGAGAAGAGGGAGGGTAAGTTGCTTCCCCCCTGCCTCTCCCCATTCCTGCCTGCCTGGGGCCAGGGAGGGCCTTCGCGGGGCTTCCTTGCACTCCCGCCGGCCTTGCAGGTCCACCGCCGGGCCCGTCATGGGGCTCGGCAGTGGAGCTGCAAGGCCGGCAGCGGCGGCCAGCACCGTTGGGGATGGGGTGTGTGGCCTTATGACACACTTCCGGTGATGTCAGGGGGTGTGGCATATGCTAATGAGTTATGCTAATGAATTTCCCCTAGCTCTTTTTCTACGAAACGACCCCTGATAAAAACCAACAATCAACAAAAACAATAAAACCATAAATAGCCACAGCAGAGAAAAGCAAAACCCCACACCTCACATCGGGCAGGAAGAATTACCCCAAGAAATTCCAGTGCCCAAGTAACATCCCGAACAGCAAGGGCACTGGGAAAGAGGGGGCCAGATTGGTTGAATGCCTGGCGGAACAGCTTTATTTTACAAGCCCTGCGGATCTGTAAGAGGCCCCGCAGGGCCCTGATCTCGAGTGTGAGCCTGTTCCACCAGACCAACAGGACGGAACTTCCCCATGGACCTTTGGAAGGGCTCCGGCTGTCACAGGAACACACATGCAGCGGCCTTAGTTTGAATCAGACTATCGGGTCCATCAACGTCAGTATTGCCTGCTCAGACTGGTAGCAGCGCTCCAGAGTCTTGGTTAGACACTCCCCCCCCCCCAGTCAAGTGACTTACAGCGACCAGTGTTCCCTCTAAGCTGAGTTAGTGTGAGCTAGCTCACAAATTTTTAGCCTCTAGCTCTCACATTTTCGTCTTCGCTCAGGAAGGAGGGCTCCAGAGCAAACTAGTTTATCCAGCAGCCAAATCTCTTGCTCACAACTTTAATGTCCGTTGCTCACAAAGTAGAATTTTTGCTCACAAGACTCCACAGCTTAGAGGGAATATTGACAGCGACCCCAAAGGGATTTCAAGGCAAGAGGGATTCAGAGGCGGCTTGCTATTGCGTATCTCTGCGTAGCGACCTTGGATTTTCTCAGTGGTCTCGCATTGAAGTACTAAGCAGGGCCGACCCTGCTTGGCTTCCAAGATCTGATGAGATGAGGCTAGTTTGGGCTACCGGGGTTAGTTCAATCACTTAACCACCTGATCCTTTTGCCTGGGGACGGAACCTGGGACCTTCTGCATGGAAAGCAGATGCTCTGCCAATGAGCCACAGCGCCTCCCCATTTAAACTCTGCTGCAACTTAAGCAGAGTAGCTCTGTGTATGCTGTCGGTACTGCAGCGGAGTGCAAACTGAGTGTATCTCAGCAGGTCGTTGCTCAGCTCAAACTCGGCGCCTGTGTGAGTGCAAAATCCCATGGGGAGAATGCTTTTGCCTTCCTGGAGCCTTCTTTAAATAAGGACACAGTGGTTTGCTGCTAGGGGAAACAGCCGCACTCTTCCTCTGGCAAAGGTCGCTTTTCTTTCGGGGACCCTCTTCAATAAATGTGGGTTCTACCTCCGCAGCAGATTCTATTCCGCTTTCCCTCTGCAATCAGGAGTGAGTCTCCGTGTTTGCGGCTTTCTTCATTTGGCTGGGAAGGATGGGATCTGATGACTCAATTCTCACAATTCAGGTTACATCGATCTCCAGTCCTGACATATTTATTACCTGTGTTGTTCCCCCCCCCAGCTGAACCCAAACAGATGATAACCAGCGTTCCCTCTAAGCTGAGTTAGTGGGAGCTAGCTCACAGGTTTTTAGCCTCCGGCTCACACATTTTTGTCTTAGCTCAGGAAGGAGGGCTCCAGAGCAAACTAATCTATGCAGTGGCCCAATCGCTCGCTCACAACTTTAAGGCCAGTTGCTCACCAAGTAGAATTTTTGCTCACAAGACTTCACAGCTTAGAGGGAGCATTGGTGGTAACCAGAAACTAAGCTTGCCATTCTCTTTAGGTGTTAAGAAAACATCTTCACTATTGTGCATGCTAATTTTAACAAGCCACCCTCTATATATACAACTGTGATCTGTAATTCCATTTCATTGTCTGACAAAGTGTGCACGCACACGAAAGCTCACACCTTGAATGAAACTTTGTTGGTCTTCAGGGTGTCCCAGGACTCTCTTTGTTCTGCTGCTTCAAACCAACACGGCTGCCCACCTTGATCTACCTTCATTTTCCTTGATCTTTTTTCTCCCCAAACCCCCCCCCCCCCCCCCACTGGGTAAATGTTCTTCTGTGCTTAAGCACAGAGCCAGTTTGGTGTGAGAGCCAGTTTGGTGTAGTGGTTAAATGCGCGGACTCTAATCTGGGAGAACTGGGTTTGATTCCCCACTCCTCCACTTGCAGCTGCTGGATGACCTTGAGCAAGCCATAGTTCTCTCAGAACTGTTCTCTCAAGGGCAGTCCTCGAAAGAGCTCTCTCAGCCCCACCTACCTCACAGGGTGTATGTTGTGGGGAGGGGAAGGGAAAGGAGTTTCTAAGCCGCTCTGAGACTCCAAGTGAACGGTGAGGTATAAATCCAATCTCCTCCTCCTCTTCTTCTTCTCCTCCTCCTCCTCCTCGCCCAGTCTGAGGATACCCCAAAGTGGAAAAAACCAATTGCCAGCTGGACCCTGTCAGAAGCCAACAGCTGTTTGGGGAGGACGGATCCGTTTGCCGCACAGCAAACATCTGCTTGCTTCTGCCCACAGTCCTGTCTGAACAGGAAAAGAGCAAATCCCCTCGGAACGTGGTTTTCTGGCATTCCTCCCTGTCTGTGACATACATTTTATGACCCCTGAGAGATTTCATCACTTCGTAGACATTCCACAGGGAGCAAGAATGCGCTCACGTCGGTGGCCAGAAATTCTTGGGAAAGCGGATGCCTCTAATCTGCAGTCTTTCTTTTAAGCAGATCTAGAGACATGCTCCAGATTCCGAAGAAACGACAATTAAAGTTTTAAGAGACGGCCAGTACCGTTTGAGAAAATGCTTACTTTCCTGTCTGCCAGAACAAAATCCCTCTGAGCCCAGGTAACTAAGGCTCTTGGGATTTTTTCCAGCCCTGCCCGTAAATTCCCATAAAGCAGGAAACATTTTAATTTTTATTAATGCTTTGTCAGTCTTTAATAAGGGACTCTGTAACTCTTTGGTCAGGGATAATGACTCAGTTGCTTTGTTTACCACTGAAGGGTATTCTGGGGTAACCGGATTATGTAATGTTGCAGCATGACATAATCTTGCTACAACAGCTTGGAGATTATAAAATAAAAAAATCTGCCGTTAGCTCTCCAATCCAGGCAAGATTCACTTTATAAAGTGGATTGTGTTTATGGTTTGGGAGTTATACTGCCCAATTAAAGCACTGGACTGTGTGTGACAGATCATTCTCTTCCCTAAAGAAAACTGTGTAGTGCCCTACAAGTACCGATGCTGTCTTCCAGTCTAGCAACAGGTAAGCAAATATGAGAGAGAGAGAGAGAGAGAGAGAGAGAGAGAGAGAGAGAGAGAGAGAGAGAGAGAGAACGAGAACGAGAACGAGAACATAAGAACATAAGAGACGCCAATGTTGGATCAGGCCAGTGGCCCATCCAGTCCAACACTCTGTGTCACACAGTGGCCAGAAATACCAGGTGCCATCAGGAGATCCACCAGTGGGGCCAGGACACTAGAAGCCCTCCCACTGTTGGCCCCACCCCCCAAAGCACCAAGAAGACAGAGCATCACTTGCCCCAGAGCCCCTATCTATACCTTGTGGCTAATAGCCACTGATGGACCTCTGCTCCATATGCTTATCTAATTCCCTTTTGAAGCCGTCCATGCTTGTAGCCGCCGCCACTTCCTGGTAGAGCATCTGCTTGGTCCCCGGTTGAATCCCTGACACCTCCAGTTGAAAGGATCAGGTAACAGATGATGTGAAAGACATTACCGGACTGAGATGCAAGAGAGCTGTTGCCCACCTGAGTAGACAAGACTGACCTTCGTGGACCGAGGGTCTGTGTAAGGCAGCTTCAGGTGTTCGGCGTCAAGGGACAACTGGGCAGCCACAGTCTGGGTTCAATTTGTCAAAGGACTTGCCAAGGCTCAACTCCGGAACCTATTTTTCAAGTGCCAGCCCCAGGATATGGGGCAGGAATGAAGGGGAGTGCCTCTTGGCGATGAGCAGCCAGGTCAGAGGGAAAGCTTTCAAATTGCTCCAGCCCCTGGCATCCAGAATAGGTAGTGGTTTCCCATTGTTGGAGAGGGTATACTTTGGTGTCGTGGTTAAGTGCGCGGACTCTAATCTGGGAGAACCGGGTTTGATTCCCCACTTCTCCATATGCACCTGGCTGGATGACCTTGGGCAAGCCGTAGTTCTGATAAGAGCTGTCTGTGAAAAAGAGCAGTTTCTGTCAAGAGCTCTCTCAGCCCCACCCACCTCCCAGGGTGCCTGTTGTGGGGAGGGGGAGGGAAAGGAGTTTGTAAGCCGCTCTGAGACACCTTTGGGTAGTGAAGGGCAAGGGGTATAAATCCAATCTCTTCTTCCTCAATCTCTAATCTGGGAGAACCGGGTTTGATTCCCCACTCCTCCACTTGCAGCTGGCTGGATGACCTTGGGCAAGCCGTAGTTCTGATCAGAGGTGTTCTTGAAAAAGAGCCGTTTCTGTCAGAGCTCTCTCCGCCCCGCCTGCCTCACAGGGTGTCTGTTGTGGGGAGGGGGAGGGAAAAGAGATTGTAAACCGCTCTGAGACTCCTTTGGGTAGTGAAGGGGCGGGTATAAATCCAATCTCCTCCTCCTCCTCTTCTTCTATAGAAGAAGAAGAAGAGACTGGATTTATACCCCGCCCTTCACTACGTGAAGGAGTCTCAGAGTGGCTTACAATCACCTTCCCTTCCCCTCCTCACAACAGACACCCTGTGAGGTAGGTGGGGCTGAGAGAGCGCTGAGAGAACTTGTGACTGACCCAAGGTCACCCAGCTGGCTGCATGTGGAGGAGTGGGGAATCAAACCCGGTTCTCCCAGATTAGAGTCCTGCCACTCTTAACCACTACGCCAAACTAGCTATGCATGGATTGGCAGAGCAGTTGGTGAAGCTCTTTGAAATAACCGGTCATTTGCCAGCTCGGTTTCAGTTAGCTTCTCTGTTTCGATTAGGAGCTAACTGTGCAAATTCCATTCTGTTTTTGATTTTAAAAACAACAACAACATTGAAGATGCTTTAAGAGACTCCCGTGTACAGAAGTGTGGCGCTTGTACAGGGTGTTCCAAACGTGTTTTCAGTGAAAGTAAAGATCTAAGAGTTCAGGAGCCCCAACGCAGAAGCACCCATTCCAGCACCTACACACGCACCTGTCACCTTTCAAAAGGTAGGAGGCTGTTCATGGTGCAATTTGCATGAAGAACTGTGATTAGAAAGAGTTGGGGGAGGAGGTAAAGAAATGGGGAGAAGATTCTGGAAGTGCCTCAGTGTGTTTTCAACAGTCAAAATCCCTTCTTTTCTGCATGACAATTAAAGCAAGAAGGCGGCGAAGGAGTTGCTAATTACCTCTCAAGGAGAAGATCCTGAAATATAACAAGAGCAGGCTGAACATTCTCCCAAAAAGCTCTTTATTGCTAGGTCTCTTTCTGTCGCTTTGCTCACCGCATTGCTCCAAGAATTGTGGAAAGAAGCCACAATTTCAGGATCTATTTAGTTGATTATCTTGTTGCAGTGTGTGTGGGGGGCTGCCCTCCGAATGGCCTGCTTAAAAGTGCAGACACTTAGAATCATAGAATGTTAGAGTTGGAAGGGATCTTGCAGGTCATCTAGTCCAACCCCCTGCACTCTGCAGGAGCATAGCTGAAAGACAGCCCTACAACATACCTGAAAGAGGTTGTCCAGCCTCCGCTCAAAAACGTCCAGTGAAGGAGCCTCCACCACCTCCTGAGGCAGTCTGTTCCACTGCTCAACCACTCTTACAGTTAGGAAGCTTCTCCTGATATTTAGCCGGTAATGACACCCTTGTACATATCCACCCATTCGATCTAGTCTTGCAATCCGGAGCAAGAGAGAATAGATCTGCTCCATCTTCTACATGACAGCCCTTCAGATATTTGAAGACTGCAATCATGTCCCCTCTAAGCCTTCTCTTTCCCAAGCTAAACATACCCAACTCTTTCAGCCTTTCCTCGTAAGACTTGGATTCCAACCCTCTCACCATCCTGGTTGCCCTCTTCTGGACACGCTCGAGCTTGTCAACATCCTTCCTAAAATGTGGTGCCCAAAACTGGACACAGTACTCCAGGTGAGACCTGACTGTAGCAGAATAGAGCGGAACTACCACCTCCCATGATCTGGACACAATGCTTCTATTCAGGGGTCATTTTCTGCAGGAGCGCACAGGAGCGGAGCTCCAACAGTAAGGAGCCCAGGGGGTGGGCACATGCGACAAGCCCCGCCCCCTGCTCCCAGCAGCCCTCAGTCAGGCCACAAGGAGCAAGAAGCAGCCAGGTAAGTTACAGAGCCCCCCCCCCGGCCTGCCTTCAGGTACAAGCTCTCCTTCCTCTGTGAGGACAGATCTGCACGTTCCTCCCCCCTTCTCATAGCTAGCAATCCAAAGCAGTCCAGTGGAGCCTGAGCGGTGGGTGTTGCCTTCTGACACACTTCCGGTGATGTCAGGGGGTGTGGCATATGCAATTAAGTTATGCTAATGCATTATGCTAATGAGCTCCTGCACCTCTTTTTCTACGAAATGACCCCTGCTTCTATTAATGCCTCTTAAGATTGCATTGGCTTTCTTCGCAGTCACATCGCACTGCAGGCTCATGCTTAGCTTGTGATCAACCGGAACACCTAGATCCCTTTCACATGAGCTTCTGTCCCTCCTATTCTATATCTGCGCCTTTGATTTTTTGTACCTAAGTGTAGGACTTTGCGCTTATCTATTAAAATTCTGTAAATTTGTCTCCGCCCACTGTTCCAGCCTATCTAGATAATTTTGAATCCTGACTCTGCCTTCTTCAGAATTAGCAATCCCACCCAGCTTCATGTCATCATAAAAGAGGAATCATTTGTCCCACTTGTACTTTTTCTGGTAGAATTCAGAGGACAGTGCCTCTAGAACCTTTTCGTCTTAGGACATTGTCCCCCTATATAGTCGTAAACAATGTCGCCAAAGTACAGCCACTTACAGTTTACTTTCTGTTTTTAAAAAAGAAACGGTAGAAAGTAAAACCCAGATAATCAATGCTCATAGAGGGAACATTGCCCTGGACCCTGTCCGGTGAAATGAGCTCCCGTATGAGATCAGGGCCCTGCGGGACCTTGTACAGCTCCGCAGGGCCTGCAAGACAGAGCTCTTCTGCCAGGCTGTTAGTTGAAGTGGTGGGTGTCCTTCCTCTATCAGGCCTCCCCTTCAGTGGATCAGATCTCTGCAACCTCTGGAACCACAATTTGTTGGGGTTGGGATTGGGAAGCCTCTGGAGATTTTGGGATTGAGCCTGGGGAGGACAGGGACCTCGGTGGGGTACAATGCCATCGACTTCACCCTCCAAAACATACATTTTCTCCAGGGGAACCAATCTCTATAGTCTGGAGCAGTGTTCCCTCTAAGCCGAGTTAGTGCGAGCTAGCTCACAGGTTTTTGGCCTCCATCTCACACATTCTTGTCTTCGCTCAGGAAGGAGGGCTCCTAAGCAGACTAATTTATGCAGTAATCAGATTGCCCACTCACAAGTTTAACGCCAGCGGCTCACAGAGTAGAATTTTTGCTCAGAAGACTCCACAGTTTAGAGGGAGCATTAGTCTGGAGATGAGCTGTGATTCTAGGGGATCCCAATGTTCCCTCTAAGCTGTGGAGTCTTGTGTGCAAAACTTCTACTTTGTGAGCCACTGGCATTAAAGCTGTGAGCCCAGCGATCTGGCTACTGCATAAATTAGTTTGCTCTGGAGCCCTCCTTCCTGAGCGAAGACAAAAATCTGTGAGCCGGAGGCTAAAAAACTGTGAGCTAGCTCACACTAACTCAGTTTAGAGGGAACACTGATCCCCAAGTCCTCCCTGGAGGCTGGCATCCCTATTTGCCCAGGAGTTTCTGAGACTCTTGGCTTGGCGGTCTTTTAGCCCCGTGCATTCAACTGGTCGCGGGGGTGGGGGGGTCGGGGCTCTGAGCTTCTTATTCTCTCTCGTCTGTGAGCTTCCGAAGGCAGGAAGTGTATAATCAGATTACCATTGGCACTCGGGCTATTTACTGCAGAGAGCGATAATGCAGGCTCTCTCTGCCTGCCTTAATGATAGCCTGTTCTGATTTTTGTCTTCTGATTGTCTGGATAAAGACAAGAGGCAGAAAGCAGCAGCTGTTTCTACACCGCGTGTGCTGTGTGTCTTTCCTTTAGCCCCCTGCTTCAGTTATTTTTGAAGCAGGCGCGTGAGAGATTGCAGGGGCCACTGGCTTGTTGGTTTGCTTTTGTTGCAGAGTTCTGATGGGGGGGCCTGGCTAGGAAACCACGACCCCTCCTAGCCTCTGGCATGGCTCCGTGGCATGTGCGTTGTTGTTGGTGGTGGTGGTGATGGTAGATAGTGCTGTGAAGTCAGAGCCGACGTAGGGCACAAGTACTAATCGAGGCCGATGCTGCTTAGCTTCCGCCTTGGCCATCCAGGTCAGATGTGTTTCGTTTAAGCGATGCATCAAACAGTATCCAGAATCTCACGTCTGGCATCGATAGCTTCTTGGAAGCTTAGAACATAACAGCGATGAGTCGCCAAGCTGATGAAAGGCATTTATGCTTCCGGTGTTGCAGTGGCTTGGGGGAATTCTGGGTCAATGCGGAGAAATGACTCCTAGACCGAAAGGGATCTCTCCCACTGAGATCTGAAAAAGCAAAGTTTCATGGTGTTCCTAGGAGGCATGGCTTTCATTTTCCGTGGCACTCCAGTTGGTTAGCAAGGTGCGTATGTGGCAGTTCGTCTTGGGATCACGTTAAAGCTTTCCCTTCTCTCTTTCTCACATCATGATTGTACATTGCTTTTATTTTTTTTGGAATTGTATGTGTGTGTGCCCCTGGAAGTCATGGCGACCGCTGGTGGCTGAGCCCTGCTGGGGGCCTGGAGGATATTCAGAGAGGTGGCTGAATAAAGCCTGCTCCCGCCTCCCGACTGCTGGTATTCCAAGGAGGTCTCCCATCCAAGGACTTACCAGAGTCGACCCCTGCTTAGCTTTCGAGATCTGACGAGATCGGGCTTGCCTGGGCTATCCGGGTCAGGGTCTTTCTCACATTATGACGCTCTAGAACTGGGGTGTCAAACATGCGGCCCGGGGGCCGGATTAGGCCCCCAGAGGGCTTCTATCAGGCCCGCAGTGGAACTGGCTGTCTTCTGCTCCTTCCCCCAGTTCTGCTGCTGCTGCGTCATCGTAGGTTTGCAGCTTACAGATACACACACCTGAACAGCATACTCAGGATTGAAACAGCACAGACACTTTGATGCAATAATTCAGAGCAAGAGGTGTCAGTGATCAGACACTGTTAAATAAACAAAATATTGCAAGAGTGCTGATGTTTTAAGCGTGTTTTTATTTTAAGTAGGGGAAAAACCCTTTGTGTTTGTGTCCTTTATAAAGCTACCTGCCATTACATTTATGTCCTTTATAAAGCTACCTGGCATCACATTTTATGACACGGCCCGGCCCAACAAGGTCTCATTTATGTCGGATCCGGCCCTCATAACAAATGAGTTCGACATCCCTGATCTAGAAAATCCAAACCGGCAGCAGTTTGTGGCTCGCGGAAGGCACCATTTGACCCATCCAATGATTCCTCGGCTAGGAGTGGAGTAAGAGGAAATGGTCTCAAATGCAGAAAAATCCAAGTGTTTTAAAAACCACCACTTCCACGAGTTTAATCAAAGGGCCCCAGATTCAAAGCTGTTCTCTCTTCTTTGGTTTAGCTTCTGACTGATTTCCCCCCTCCCCTCTTTGCATAAATAAACCATAAGGAAGGAGACGTTTCTTGTGCTGTGTCACGTAACGGCCTGTGAATGGGCACAGATAAGCACCTGAAGTATACGCACAAGCTGTCCAGAGCTGTGGGGTGCCATCCCTCCCGGTAAGAAGCAAAAGGTGGGTGTGGCTAAGTGACCACACTTCTGGTAACACGTGGGTGTGGCCTAATATGCTAATGAGCTGTGCTGTCCGGGGTGTGGCCTAATATGCCAATGAGTTCCTCCTGTTGGGTGTGGCCTATTATGCTAATGAGTTCCTGCTGGGCTTTTTCTACAAAAAGGGCCCTGACTAAGGCTGTGGTTCAAACACTAGGTCTCTACCCCAAGGCAACACAGAATCATGCAGTTGGAAGGGACCTCCAGGGTCATCTAATCCAACCCCCTGCACAATGCAGGAAATTCACAAAAACCTCCCCCTCCACACCCCCATGCCCAGAAGATGACGAAAAACCTCCAGGATCTTCAGCCAAACTGGCCTGGAGAAAAATTGCTGCCTGACCCTAACGTGGCGATCAGCATTCCCCTGGGTGTGTAAGAAAGGGCCACGAGAACTAAGCACTGAAGCAATCCTTCCTGCCCTCCCTTTCACGATCTGCCCAAAGTTCACAGAATCAGCATGGCTGTCAGATGGCCATCGAGCCCCCGCTTGCAAACCTCCAGAGAAGGAGAGCCCCTTGACTGGCAGTCCTTTTGCCTTTTAAAAATATACATGAGACCAATGCTCCCTTTAAGCTATGGAGTCTTGTGTGCAAAAATTCCGCTTTGTGAGCTACTGGCATTAAAGTTGAGAGCGAGAGATTTGGCTGCTGCATCAATTAGTTTGCTCTGGAGCCCTCCTTCCTGAGCTGAGACAAAAAATGTGTGAGCTGGAGGCTAAAGAACTGTGAGCTGGCTCACACTAACTCAGCTTAGAGGGAACACTGCGATGAGACCGTGCCATGTCGCAGCCTAGATGGGGATGGGAAACTTCTTTAAGTAAATGGCTGCTTTTCCCTCTTTCCTTGCTGCACAGGACAAATTTGGAAGCCCTGCAGAAGAAGTTGGAAGAGTTAGAGTTGGACGAGCAGCAGCGGAAGCGTCTCGAGGCGTTCCTCACTCAGAAGCAGAAAGTCGGGGAGCTGAAAGATGACGACTTCGAGAAGATCAGTGAACTGGGTGCAGGGAATGGCGGTGTGGTCTTCAAAGTGTCGCACAAGCCTTCTGGTCTCATCATGGCAAGGAAGGTGAGCACCGTTAACTGACCTTACCTTTGGGTCGCGCCGAGTTGACATATCTGCCCTCTTCTAGCTATTGCAAGCTTTTCTAAGAGCCATAGGTTGTCGAAGGCTTTCACGCCCGGAATTGCTTGCTGGGTGGCCTTGGGCCAGTCACGCCCTCTTCAGGCTAGCGTACCTCACAAAGTTGTCGTTGTGAGGTTAGAACAGAATAGAGGAGGAGAGAATCCTTTTGTGACCTGCTTCGGGCCCCTCTTGGGGAGAAAAGGTGAGTCGACGTAAGTAAACCAGCCAGCCGTCTTGTGGTCTGCTGAAATGACCCAGTGGGCTTTGTAAACTGCTGCTTGACATTCTGCTTCCTAGATCCTGGGCCATTCTGGCTGGTCTTTTGACCTGTACATGCTTGGCAGGGCGTACGGCCACCTTGAAATGCAATGTGGGTACAGTTGTGGAGCTGACACATAGGTCGATTTCACATGACCTTTTAAAACCACATGGTTTCCATTATTGGCCCGTCATGGAGGAAACCAGTACAGGGACGGCTGTTTCACACAGCATTTCCCTCCCGGTAAGGAGCCGTCTCTGAAGTGCTGTGGCCATTTCAAACGGTGCCGCTTTTTCCCCCCGCCATTTTCCTCTGCGCGCACCATCTCCCTGAGAGTCCGCCCCCCCCGAACATTTTATTGGGAGCGCTATAATGGTGATTTGACGTCCTGTTATAGTGTTATATAGGAACTGCGGTGGCTCAAGTGGTTAAGACGCTGAACTGCAGGCTGGGGAAGGTCGGTAGTTCAGCAGCTCAAGACCCGAGTTGCCGCATGACGGAGTGAGCTCCCGTCTCTAGTTCCAGCTCCAGCCAACCGAGCAGTTCGAAAGCAAGAAATTGCAAGTAGATAAATAGGTACCACTTTGGTGGGAAGGTAACAGCGTTCCGTGCGCCTTGGTGTTTCGTCATGCCGGCCACATGACCACGGAAACGTCTTCGGACAGCGCTGGCTCTTTGGCTTTGAAACGGAGATGAGCACTGCAACCCTAGAGTCGGACTCGACTGGCTTTTGAGCAAGGGAGACCTTTACCTTTTTACTTTATAGCGTTATAGCACTCCCAATAGAACATGTTTTTTTAAAAAGAGGAGAGATGGCGCACCAGTGGGAAAGGCCACAAAAAACCTGTCACAGAAGGAAGCGCTACGGGGCATTTCACGCAGCCCACTATAGCGACTCAGATCCAGAAAAAAGGAATTGAAGACCTGACTAAAGCAGTTTTCGTCAACAACGCGTCAGACACACTTTCGAAATGGGAGACAACCGGCATTGTATGAACAGGTAAATAAATTCTGTTAGGAACCAGTTACTAAAATGGGTCTGTCTGAAATGACAGGGGGGAAAGTTAGTAACCTGAAACAGAATAGTTAGGCTATCTGAAATCCTTCCTGGAAAGGTCGTTTTCACTGTAGTTTGTCGGGCTGTTCACAGAGACTGCTAGGTCCAGGGAATGACCATGGAGAGAAACGCAGATTCTGAATCGCGTCCCCTGTGTTTTGCAGTCTTCATCCCCCAAACTTCTTCTGAAATGCGGCCCTGCTGCCTCTTGGGCGAGTAAAGTTCCATACGCCACCTTGTTCTGTACTAGTACAGCATGCCCCTTCATCCAGGGTAAGCTTTAAAAATAAAACCTTCCAGAAGCCTGTGAAGGACATGACGTCAACTTTTATGGTTTTATAGTTAATTCACCTGGAGATCAAGCCAGCGATCCGGAACCAGATCATCCGCGAACTGCAGGTCTTGCACGAATGCAACTCTCCCTACATAGTGGGCTTCTACGGAGCGTTTTACAGCGACGGAGAGATCAGCATTTGTATGGAGCACATGGTAAGCCGCTTTGTCGCCGGGCGCGTCTCTTGGGTCTTGGGAGCCTTCCCTGTGGAGGGAAGCCTTCCCTTCTTGTAGGAGAGAATGTGTTAAGATCCTGAGAAGGAAGCTGAGGATGAATCATCATAATAATAATTGTGTGCTGTGAAGTCGCAGCCAATTCCTGGCGACCCTGTCCGTAAGGCGTTCCAAGCAAGAGATGAGCAGAGGTGTTGCCATTGGCTTCCTCTGCGTAGCAACCCTGGACTTCCTTGGTGGTCTCCCATCCAAGTACTAACCAAGGCCAACGAGGCCCAAAGCCAGGATTTTGTGGCTTGTGGGGAGAATTTTTTTGGGGGGTGGGGCCGTCATTATTTTTATGTCAACTCCAAATCCGCCCCCAAACCTCCCTGCCGGGGGGGCACCCCTCTCCCTCTCCTTCCCCTCCTGCAGGATTTAAAGGGCCCTTCAGCTGATCATGGGGAGCATATGAACTGTCATCTAAAGTGGTCGACAGCTTGCAATTTAAACCTTGGTGGAGGCAAAGACTGGTTGACATTGAGAGGCAGGTTCTTGAGAGCCGTGCAAAAAGTAGATGCTCACCCCTCAATTTGGGGCCTTTACCTTTTGGGCATAGGGCCGAGTATCTAACTTGTTTAACGAACCCGGGGCAACGCAGAGCATATATGTTAGCCAGGTTTAATGTGTTGCCGTCAGCAGTATTATATGGGAGATTCCAAAAAATCCCATTCGACAGTAGATTCTGTTCCTGCACTCAGCAGGAGTTAGAAACTCTTGTACGTGTGTTTCTTTCACGGACTTTCTACTCAGACCTGTGCCTTACATTCGTCGAGCCATGCTTGAGAAAGTATTCAGGGAAACCTGATGAATGTAAGATTTACTTTTTGCTGACAACCCAGAATCACATAATAATTGAAAGTGTTGCAAAATTTCTGTATGAAGCTTCAAGGAAGCGTTCAGCATCCCTTGCAAATTGAGTCTTATGTTCTGTATGTTATGCCAATAAAGGTCGATCGATCGATCAATTGAAATCTTGGAGGAGGGAGGGAGAGGGGCGTGAGCCACCCCCTGCTTCTTCTCTTTTGAGAAGAAGTAGGGGCCCCGTGATCAAATCAGTCCATCCTAAAAGAAATCAACCCTGACTGTTCCCTGGAAGGCCAGATAATGAAACTGAAGCTCAAATATTTTGGCCACCCAATGAGAAGGGAGCACTTCCTGGATCTGGTCCATGGGGTCGCGAAGAGTCGGACTCGACTGTGCGACTGAACAACAACAACAACAAGGGGCCCCGTGTGTGCAGACCCCCCAATTCTTCTCAAAAAAATCTTGTGAGGCTGGCCCTTTAAGGAGGGGCGGAGCCCCAATAGCCGCATTGTCGCTATGGGCCAGAGGCCGACACTGCTGAGTTTCCAGGCTCTGACAAGATCAGGCTAGATCTAGGTGGGGCAGCCGTGTTGTTCTGAAGCAGTAGAATGAAGTTTGAGTCCAGCGGCCCCTTTAAGACCAGCAGAGTTTTATTCAAGGTATGAGCTTTCATTTCCATTTCATTGTATCTGACGAAGTGGGCATGCAGACAAAAACTCATACCTTGAATAAGACTTTGTTGGTCTTAAAGGTGCCGCTGGACTCAAAGATCAGGCTGGGCTGAGCTTGAATGGCGGTGGAACGGGCTGTCAAGTTGCAGGCAATTCGTTTTATTTTTATTTTTTTATTTATTTATAATTCGATTTATATCCCACCCTTCCCTACGGCTCAAGGCGGCTAACAATTGGGGCAAAAGCCATATTTAAAACAATTAAAAACAGAATAAAAACATAACAATAATACAACCAAGTGCTGGTGCTCTGATGTTCCCAGTTCCAAGATGGGTTCCAGTAGGGTGGATCCGGACCAACGACGTAAGTTCCAAAACGACAGATAGCCAGTCTTCTTCCCAGGGCCAGGGCCGGCCTCAGCTTATTTTGCACCCTAGGTGGGGATCCCTTCTGGCGCCCCCCTCCCCGTGTGCCCACCAATTTTCAAAAATAAATGCATTTTAGGAAGAATGAAAAACACAAATAATCAAGGAACTCCCAGAGTACGGGGCTGGGTGCAGTTTGGCGCCCCTAAGGGCCGGCCCGCTCTAGGCAATTGCCTAGTGAGTGAGCCGGCCCTGCCCAGGGCCTGCTTGCACCCTGATGGTATCTCCGCCAGTTTTCGGCGGCGGTGCATTGGTGGAACAGTAGCGGCGGCAGCTCCTACTCGAAAGCCTGGCGGAAGAGCGCCGTCTCACAGGCCCTGCGGAACTGCGCAAGATCCCATAGGGTCCGGATCTCCTCCGGGAGCTCATTCCACCAGGTAGGAGCCGCCACCGAAAAGACCCTGGCCCTAGTCTCAGTGAATATGACGTCCCTGAGGCCTGGGGTAGTCAAAAGATGTTGGCCCCCCAACCATAGTGCCCTTGGGGGAACATATGGGGAAAGGCGGTCCCTTAGGTATGCCGGACCCTGACCATAAAGGTCATGGTGACGCTGTAGGATTTTCAAGGCAACAGACAAACAGAGGTGGTTTGCCCATTGCTTGCCTCTGTGTTGTGACTGTGGCCTTCTTTCCCATAGTCCTACTGAGGCCCGTAGCTATGGTGGGGCTTTTGGGAGTTCTGCCTCCTTTCTTAAAGGCACAGCCCCACAAGAATTTCTCCTCTAAATGCTTTTTTCAATAATTTAAAAACATTTTTAAAAGGCATGCACTCCTTTAAGCAGTGTGTGGTACTGAAGTTGACTAATTCCCGCACTGAGCAAGGGGGTTGGAGTAGGTGACCTCTAGGATCCCTTCCAACTCTGTGTCAAGAAACTGGTCTCCTTGAAGAGGTTTTCTGCCTGTCAGCTTTCTTGACTCCAGACCTCATCCCTGCCCAGAAGGCTTAGCAGAAGTGATTAACTTGTAGCAGCTGCAAACTGTCATCTAAAGTGGTCGACAGCTTGCAATTTAGAGCTCTGTCCTGGTAGCAGCTTTCTGTTGGCTAAATGGCTTTTCTTTCTGCACTTTCAGCCCCAACAGAAAAAAATAATTGCCCCACAAACCACAAAATCCTGGCTACAGGCCTGGTCCTACTCACGAGGAGGAATTCCTAAATATGACTAGGATGAACTCCACGTGTTCCAGGAAGGTGTGGCGTTACAGGGTTGGCTAGGAAGCCCAGCCTGCTGCCATTGGTGATGTGGCTTAGTGGTAGAGCATTTGCTTGGCATCCAGAAGGTCCCGGGTTCAATCCCTGACATCTCCAGTCAAAAGAATGAGGTATTAAGTGTTGGGAAAGACCGCAGCCTGAGAACCCGGAGACCTGCTGCCAGTCTGAGTAGACAATACTGACCTTGGTAGACCGATGGTCTGGTTCAGTAGCAGGCAGCTCTGTGAGTCCAGATGCCCAAGATCTCCCCTGAGAGTTTCCTTGCCACGCCCTTCAGTCCCAGCTATTTGGCTGGACAGCACACCCATCCCCTTCTGGGGCCCTGCCTTGAAGACTGCTTCCCTGCCCTGCTGGTAAGTTGATGAATCGGAGTCATTTGTCTTTGTGGATGGTGGGAATGGGGCACCCGCACATACTGAGAGAGAAAAAGTCTTCTCCCCCACCCACCAGAACATGGAACCTCTGCTTCCTTCCTTTCTCCTCCCAAGTAGTCTTTTAATCTGGAATGTATTGCCAGGGGCTGATTTTGGTAACATGTCGAACCCGCAGCTGGATAGTTGTGAGGTACTGGCAGAATTTGTCCCTCCAGTTTGGTGTAGTGGTTAGGAGCGCGGACTCTAACCTGGGAGAACTGGGTTTGATTCCCCACCTCTCCACATGCAGCTGCTGGGTGACCCTGGGTCAGTCACAAGTTCACTCAGAGCTGTTCCCTTATGAGCCGTTCTCAAAATTGCTCTCTCAAGCCACACCTACCTCACAGGCAGTGTTCCCTCTAAGCTGAGTTAGTGTGAGCCAGCTCACAGTTTTTTAGCCTCCAGCTCACTCATTCTTGTCTCCGCTCAGGAAGGAGGGCTCCAGAGCAAACTAACTGATGCAGCAGCCAAATCGCTCGCTCACAGCTTCAATGCCAGGAGCTCACAAAGTAGGATTTTTGCTCACAAGACTCCACAGCTTAGAGGGAACATTGCTCACAGGGTGTCTGTTGTGGGGAGGGGGAAAGAGAAAGGAGATTGTAAGCTGCTCGGAGACTCTTCGGGTAGTGAATCTCTTCTTCTTCCATTCCCCCAGTTTTAGTGAAGTGAGAGAGCTTTTCGTTCACCCAACCCAAAACACCTTTCATGGTTAACATTGTTATTTTTAGCGTTCTTTTCAACTCTGATCGGAAAAGTTAGCACTTTATTCTTGACATCTGTCCGCCTTTGTTTCGCCAGATGGGCCCTCCTCCTTGGAATAAATTCTGTGCCCGAAAGTCAGTCCAATCCCTTCATCCTCTTCGCCTTGGAGGAGGTGTTGAACGCTTTTGTGGCTGCACCCAAATGTTATGCGCAGAACAGCTTTGGGGCTTAAGGGAAAGGTGCCGACAAGAATAGGGTTTTGCAAGATTCCCCCCCCCCCCCCCCGACCCACAAAAATTTAAATCGTTATTTTTTGTCTTTTGTTAGAAGCCTTTCTTTTTAGATCCCTTTTTTGTGTTTCTCGTGTGCGGTTGCTAATATGCCTTATGCAATGGGATGGAAATTTGATTCCCTGCTAAAAGGAAAGTTAAACTGTGGGAAAAGCAACTAAAAAGTTAAAAAGAAGACGGGTGGGAGAGAGGAAGGAAAGGAAGAATCTTAATTCACTAAGCCCCAATGCACTGTGGAACTACCAACCAACAACTGAAATTCATAGAGCCCTGGCCCTTGGCTTGCTATTGACAGCCTGTGCCTGCCGATTATATCTGGGAAAGATCAGTGAGTGGAACGTCTAGAGCAGGGGTGTCAAACATGCAGCCCGGGGGCCGAATCAGGCCCGCAGTGGAACTGGCTGTCTCCTGCTGGTTCTTCCAGTTCTGCTGCTGCTGCGTCACCGTAGGTTTGCAGCTTACAGATACACGCCTGGACAGCATACCCAAGACTGCAACAGCACAGATATTTTGATGCAGTAATTCAGAGCAAGAGGTGTCAGTTATCAGATGTTGTTAAATAAACAAAATATTGCAAGAGTGCTAATGTTTTAAGCATGTTCTTATTTTAAGTTTTTTTAAAAACCCTTTCTGTTTGTGTCCTTTATGAAGTTTATATCTCGGCTACCTGGCATTACATTTTACGACACACCCGGCCCGGCCCAACAAGGCCTCCTTTATGTCAGATCCAGCCCTCATAACAAATGAGTTCAACACCCCTGGTCTAGATAATCTATTGAATGTACTCATATGGTACCCCTATCGCTATGAAATCAAACCAACATTGCTAGCACTTTATGATACTGTATTGTTTTACAATGAACTGTTTTTAGATGTCTTCACGGTAATTTAATTGTTGTTTTTTTATGTATTTACTTTCATGTAAGTCGCCCTGAGCCTGCCTCGGTGAGGAGGGCGGGGTATGAATTGGATAAATACACAAACAAACAATAAAATATAAAACTAGATGTGAAGGCAGGAAGACCCACAAAGCAAGGGAGTAGATGGAACATAAAGTGCGGCGGAAAGGAGGGTGTTGAACCCAGGGGTATTTTTGGGCAGGAACGCACAGGAACGGAAATCCGGCTGGCTCCCGAGTTGGCCACGCCCAGCAGGAACTCATTAGCATAACAGGCCACACCCAACAGCAGAAACTCATTAGGATTGGCTACATTAGGGGTGTGTGGCCTAACATGCAAAGGAGTCCCTGCTACAAAAAAGCCCTGGGTAAACAGAATAAGAAGCAAAAGGTGGGTGTGGCTGGATGACCACACTTCTGGTAACATGGGGGTGAGGCCTAATGTGGTAATGAGCTCTGCTGTCAGGGGTGTGGCCCAATATGCTAATGAGTTCCTGCTGTTGGGTGTGGCCTATTATGCTAATGAGTTCCTGCTGGGCTTTTTCTGCAAAAAGAGCCCTGGTTGAACCCACCCAGAACGGCCATTTTTCTCCGAGTAGGGACAGAGTTCCTTCTGTTCTCGGAGTCCCTGGAGGCGGAGGCAGGGTGACAATTCAACTCCTCCTCTCCCCAGGCCTGTAGCTACAGCAGTGGGGCTATTCGAGGCTCTGCCCTCTCTCTTAAAGGCACAGCCCCACAGGCATTTATCCAGAAAAATGCTTTTAAAATTATTTTTTAACATTTGTTGAAAGAAGAAGAAGAAGAGATTGGATTTATACCCCGCCCTTCACTACCCGAAGGAGTCTCTGAGCGGCTTACAAACTCCTCTCCCTTCCCCTCCCCACAGCAGACACCCTGTGAGGTAGGTGGGGCGGAGAGAGTTCTGACAGAAACTGCTCTTTTTCAAGAACAGCTCTTATCAGAACTATGGCTTGCCCAAGGTCATCCAGCCAGGGGCAAGTGGAGGAGTGGGGAATCAAACCGGGTTCTCCCAGATTAGAGTCTGCACACTTAACCACGACACCAACCTGGCTCTCTGAAAGGTGGAGGCGAGGTTGTGTGGGTATCGTTTGCAGAAAGGAGGGGTCCGTGTTTGCTTTCTGGGTGGTGGTGGGGGAGGAATCTCTGCAGAAGGTGCATAAGAGGAAACCAGAAGGTGTTCCCTGTTTAGAAAATGCTTCCACTGGACTCCAGTCCAAGGGCTAAATTTTTAGCAGGTATTTTATCTGGTCTTAGTGTGTACTCAGCTGTGGGTCAAATTTCATTTTTGTTATCTGACACTTATGCCTAGGTATAAAGTTGTATAAAGTTTCATTATTTGCCCTTGCTGCAAAGAATATACGTTCCCAGGTGGCAACGGGAAGGGGTATTATTTAGGATACCGTATTAATTTAGTCACATTTGTTACTGACTTTCGGTACTTTTGTGTATTCTGATATTAGCCTGTACCTTGTTCATAATCTGTATTTTTGTCGCTGAGAGTTTTGTGACCTTGTAACGGCCAGTGGCTAATTACAATAAGTTGAACTGAACCAAACTGTTTAGGAAATGCTGCCTGCTCTTAAAAGTACACTTGTGTACAGACAGAGGAATAATGGCAGCCCCGCCAGAAAAACATTTGCCCCACAAGCTACAAAATCCTGCCTCTCCCCCACTTCACAGGGATTTGGTTGGAGACCTGTTTCTGCAGAGAGGGGCACCTGCCATCCCGTCCCATTTGCCTCTTTAAAACCTGTGCTTGAAGGGTTTGTTTGGGCAGATTTGCAGAAACCCCTTTCCCCTTTCCATGTGATCATTCCTTCCCTTTGCATCTTGAGCCAGAGAGCCAGGTGCGGCTCTTACGCCGAGGGCACAAGGCTGTAGAAAAGGGACAGTATCCTAACTGGGACTAGTGCCCCGGAATGGGTGCTTGGTTGCAAATTCCTGTTCACCTGATAGAAAGAAAGCTTGGGGTGAGGGCTGTGAAATGTATACTTGCAGTCTTGTCATGCGAATGGCTGGGTTTTTAGAACGTTCAGATTTCTTTTCGAGCCTGGTGAGCGCCAGACCAAAACAGCTTTTAAAAAAGAACCACCTTCTGATGCTAAAAATGACTGGCTGAGGCCATTGTCAAGAGCAAAAACAAAACAAAACCCTGGACCCGCTAAAAAAGCTGTCCAGCTGCTTTTAATAGCAAGATGAGCATCTGGCTGGTGGGAAACTGGAGGGTTATAATTTTTTTCTGCTTGAATTCAGATTTTATGGAGTTCACCCAGGGTGAAGGCTGCCGATAAAAAGCAGAAATTGTGCTTCTTTCCCAAGAGAGAGACTGTTTCAGGTATTCAGGTGGGGTAGCCGTGTTGGTCTGAAGCAGTGGAACAAAGTTAGAGTCCGATGGCACCTTTCAGACCGGCAAAGTTTTATTCTTGGTAAAGAAGTACTTCCTTTTATCCATTCTAACCCGACCGCTCAGCAATTTCATGGAGTGCCCACGAGTTCTTGTATTGTGAGAAAGGGAGAAAAGTACCTCTTTCTCTACCTGCTCTTTCCCATGCATAATCTTATAAACCTCAATCATGTCACCCCTCAGTCATCGTTTCTCCAAGCTAAAGAGCCCTAAGCGCTTTAACCTTTCCTCATAGGGAAAGTGTTCCAACCCTTTTATCATTCGAGTTGCCCTTTTCTGCACTTTTCCCAAAGCTATAATATCCTTTTTAAGGTGTGGTGACCAGAACTGCACACAGTATTCCAAATGAGGGTATAAGCTTTGCCGTGCATGCCCAGAATTAAACTTTGTTGGTCTTAAAGGAGCCATTGGACGAAAACTTTGTTTCAGGTATTGAAGTTCTGTGCCATTAAAGAACTCTGCTTGGGTAACAACACGGGGTGGTTCTCGATGCTTTGAGTGGTTAAAAAAAAATGTTGCAAGCACAAATCGTAAATGGCAGAGTCTCTCTTGCACACTTGGCAGCTTATATCTCCTCTGTCTTGACCCCGTTTTCTGAAGCTTGGAGCTTTGGTATGGTGCTGTGCCATGTAGCATGCCTTCGGCTTCCACGTGCTAAGTTCTAAAGGAGTGGCCATGTTTGGTGTGGGGCAGCAAAAACTTTGAGGAGTCACACGGCACCCCCAAGGCCACCAGATTTATCGAGGAACCATTTCTTGTGGCTTGGAGCTCATTCAGTCAGAGCTGACAAAGCGGATCGTGGTCCACGGAAGCCACAAGAAATCTGCTGGCCTTGAAGGCACCACACAACTACTCCTTTCCTAGTTTCGTCACGCCAGTGGTGGTCCTCGACTTCCTCTCCGGTGGGTAGTCTCTCAAGCTGGACTTCCGCTGTGCAAGACCCTCAGGTCGCATTACCTCAGACATCCCTCAGGAGCGACAGAGACAAAGTTTGGGTATTTTGCCATTCGTTTCTACGTAGAATCATAGAGTTGGAAGAGACCTCCAGGGTCATCTAGTCCAACCCCCCTGCACAATGCAGGAAATTCACAAATTACCTCCCCCTCCATACCCCCAGTGACCGCTGTTCCACGCCCAGAAGATGACAAAAAACCTCCAGGATCCCCGGCTAAACTGGCCTGGAGAAAAATTGCTTCCTGACCCCAAAGTGGCGAACAGCATTTCCCTGGGAATGTCAGAAAGGGCCACAAGAACTAAGCACTGAGGCAGTTCCATTGGTTCATGAGGGCTGTTCCGCTGCCCAAGGCCCAGGGGTTGATTGGAGCCGGAGCGCACAGGAGCGGCGCTCTGGGAGTGAGGAGCCCAGGGGGCGGGCACATGACCAAGCCCCGCCCCCTGCTTTCAGCAGCCCACCTAAGGTGCCGGCTTGCCCGTGCCCCCACAGCCGCGGGGCGCACGGGCAAGCCATGGAAGGGGAGGGGTTTAAACTGCCTCCCCTTCCATCTAGGGTGTCAGCTCACCCACGCGCCCCGCAGCCATGGGACGCGTGGGTGAGCCATGGAAGGGCCGGGGGTTTAAACCCCCTTCCCTTCCATCTGGTGCCAGGGGGTGTGGCATATGGAAATAAGTTATGCTAATGAGTCATGTTAACAAGCTCCTGCACCTCTTTTTCTACGAAATGACCCCTGCCGAGGCCAACCAGCTGGTGTCTGCAGCTTTAACGAGGGACAGAGAGTCTTTGGCGTGTTATTTGGGCTCGGGGGCTCTCAGCCTGTGGTTTCGTGACAGGCGGCAGATCTCTCTGCGGTGGAAAAAGTGAGATTCTTCCTTCCGTTTGTGAAATCGAAACGTTTCACTCTTGGTCTTTGCGAGGTGGCTTTGATTGAAAGCCCGCTCCTTGCCTTAATGGCTGCTTTTCGCTAAAAAGATACGGGGGCTGATGCCGTTCCTCCTCCCCCAAAGCTCTTAGCAACAGTGGCATATATTTAACTCCGTAAGGGGGTGTTTTGTGTTCCCTCACACATGAGATAGTGTCCTGATAAGCCCCAGGCAGGCTTACTTTGTGGCTGAATTCTAAGGCCTGACGGCTCTCCGGACTGCCTCAACTCCTATTACTTTGACACGTGTGCTTTCTTACGATCCCCGTCACGTGTGCACGCGCAACAGGAGCTGGAAACGTGGCATCTGGTGCATCGTTGGTTGCTGTAAGCGGCTGGTGCTAAGGACCATGAGACTGCACCCCTGGGGCAGTACACATCTCCTCCCTCACCAACTGGTGGAGACCAAAATCCGGGTTCTTGTTTGCTGCTGTATAGGAGCTGAAAGTGTGGATTGTGCCCAGGAGGGGTTTGGGGGTTTTTTTGGCCTTCTGGTACCACTGGCACTTGGTGTGGGGTCACCCCATGAAATTAATCAGCAATAGATTCTGGTCAGGCAAAACTCAGTGAATGACATAGCTAATTGGGGAAACTGAAACCAGAATTTAATGCAAGCGTATTTTAAGAATCAGATATCAAAGGCATTGCCCAAATGGCAAGGCTGTGGCTCAGGGGCAGAGCATCTGCTTGGCATGCAGAAGGTCCCAGG
The DNA here is from genome assembly GCF_001447785.1 of Gekko japonicus. NCBI lineage: Eukaryota > Metazoa > Chordata > Lepidosauria > Squamata > Gekkonidae > Gekko > Gekko japonicus. The sequence continues at coordinate 202,291 of NW_015174295.1, forward strand.
TTCGAACCCCCGCATCTCCAGTTAGAGGGATCAAGTGGTAGGCGATGTAAAAGACTTCTGCCTGAGACCCTGGAGCGTCACCGCCAGTCAATACTCCCTCTAAGCTGTGGAGTCTTGTGAGCAAAAATTCCACGGTGTGAGCGACTGGCAATAAAGTTGTGAACGAGCAGTTTGGCTACTGCATACATCAGTTTGCTTTGGAGCCCTCTTTCCTCAGCTAAGACAAAAATGTGTGAGCCGGAGGCTAAAAAACTGTGAGCTAGCTCACACTAACTCAGCTTAGAGGGAACACTGCCGCCAGCGTAACCTTGATGGACTGAGAGTCTGATTCGGGATAAGGCAGTTTATGTGTTGGAGAATGGATGTGGCTCAGTGGTAGAGCATCTGCTTGGCACGCAGAAGGTCTGAAGTCCACTTCCCAACATCTCCAGGTAAAGGGATCAGGTAGTTACTGGTGTGGAAGACCCTTCCCCAGGGGTCATTTCATAGAAAAAGAGGTGCAGGAGCTCATTAGCATAACTTATTAGCATACGCCACACCCCCTGGCATCACCGGAAGTGTGTCAGAAGGCAACACCCACTGCTCAGGCTCCACTAGACTGTTTTGGATTGCTAGCTATTGGGGGGGAGTGTAGATCTGTCCTCAAAGAGGAGGGAGAGCTTGTACCTGAATAAAATTTGGTGCCACTGGACTGTTTTGGACTGGGGGGCCGAGGGGGGGGGGCTCTGCAACTTACCTGGCTGCTTCTTGCTCTGCTGGGAGCAGGGGGTGGGGCTTGTTGCATGTGCCCGCTCCCTGGGCTCTTTACTGCCGGAGCTCCGCTCCTGTGCAGGAAATGACCCCTGGCCTTCCCTAAGACCTTGGAGAGCGGCTGCTAATCAGATACCATTTTAATAGAGCAAGGGTCTGACTCTATATGAGACAGCTTCATGTGTTCATGGTGAGCTGATCGCCTTCTCTTGTAGGTAATTTTATTTATTGATTTCACATTACCCTTTTTAACCCGTTTTGAAGCCGTTTTTGATCCGTCATGGAGTAAACCGGTATAGGACTGCCATTTCACACATGGCTTTCCCCTTACAGTAAAGAGCTGGATCTGAAGCGGTTTGCCATTTCAGACTGCACCGCTTTCCCCCCGCCATTTTTCGCCCTTGTGGGCGATCTCCGGTGGGTTTTTTTTTAACATTCACTTTAGAGCGCTATAACGCTATAGCACTATAACAAAACACTCCAGGCATTCCAATGGGGTTGATATAATGCCGTTGCGTTATAGCGCTATAACGCTCTAAAGCCGTTTGGGAACCGTTCCTCTTCCAGATTATATCATCTGTCTGAAATTCCTCATTGATTTTTATCCCGCCCTTCCAGCCTAGGCTGGCTCAGGGCGGCTTACAACAGGATAAAATTCTCCTGATCCATAAAGCACAATTCAGTACCGGCATTCCCTTCCCCGTGAGACTTTCCATTAATCCGATCTGACCTCTGCCCTTCGCAGATCCTCTTGCCCCTGGGGGCCTGACCGAGTGGTTCCTTCTCCGATCAGTTTTCAAGGCTCTTTTCTCACACCGCCCAGTACGTTTGGAACGTCGTTGACACTTTTAGGGAGAAAGAATGATTAACGCTCTGAATGTTTAAACGTTTCTTCCGTTTCTTCCGTGTCAGGATGGCGGCTCCTTGGATCAGGTCCTGAAAAAAGCTGGCAGAATCCCGGAACAGATCCTGGGCAAAGTTAGCATCGCTGTAAGTATGTTGTTTTGGCGTTTGGGAAGCGGAATCCAAACGCAGCTGGTGATGGCAGGTCTAAATCCAGAAGGCAGGCAGATGGTGGGGTTTTTTTTTCCTTCTTAAAGCATGCAGAATGTGATGGGCCTATCTGAGTAGATTTTATATGCATTGTTCTTCCCCCCCTTTTAAAAAGATACTGTTTAGTGTGGCCCAGTTTATATAGGAAGCACAGCCTGTGAATGACCCCGATTTGGCTAGAAGCCTCTGTGTGACTGCAAGGTTGGCGCTGCTGTTACGGCTCGGTTACAGCTCGACCTGACAGTGGCATTCGACACGGTCGACCATGAGGCTCTTTAGCATGGAGAAATGACGGCCGAGGGGTGATATGATTGAGATTTATAAGGTTATGCATGGGATAGAGCAGGCGTAGAAAGAAGAACTTTTCTCCCTTTCTCACAATACAATAACTCGGGCACTCCATGAAATTGCTGATTGGTCCATCAGTTCGGCCTCTGATTTGTGTCCCAGAGCAGGTTTTGCTCTGATTAAGGAGACAGGCTTGTAACTTTAAATGTGCAATCTATGATTTTCATTTCTGCTGATTTTTTTAAAAAATAATAAGCTTTGCTTTGGATTGCAGGTAATAAAAGGTCTCACGTACCTGAGAGAGAAACATAAGATAATGCATAGAGGTAAGAAAGTTTTGGTTTCCATTAATTGAGTGTATTAGAATTGGTAGTGGTCATCTGCAATGCTCCCTCTAAGCTGTGGAGTCCTGTGAGCAAAAATTCTGCTTTGTGAGCTACTGGCATTAAAGTTGTGAGCGAGCGATCTGGCTACTGCATAAATTAGCTTGCTCTGGAGTCCTCCCTTCCTGAGCTAAGATAAAAATGTGTGAGCCGGAGGCTAAAAAACTGTGAGCTAGCTCACACTAACTCAGCTTGGAGGGATCACTGGTCATCTGTATATTGTATATAGACATTAGCGTGGTTAATGGTACTCACATTTTTGTCCTGTGGAGATAGATCAAGATGGGTCGCTCAGCAGGGCTCTTTTTGAAACTCTCGATCTGGGGCAAGGGATGCTCTGTCTTCTTGGTGCTTGGGGGGGGGGGGGCAACAGTGGGAGGGGGCTCCTAGTGTCCTGGCCCCACTGCTGGACCTCCTGATGGCCCCTGGTATTTTTGGCCCCTGTGTGACTCAGAGTGTTGAACTGGATGGGCCACTGGCCTGATCCAACATTGGCTTCTCTTATGTTCTTAAACTCGTTTGGCTCCCCCCTCCCCAAGCCAGCTCACCACCATGAGCCGCTGGCCCTCCGCAGTCAGATAACGGCGAGGCAGGCGCTTGTCTCGGCACGACGTCTTCCCAGCTCCCTTGGAGCAAAGTCCTCCGCGGCGCTCGCCCACCCCGAAGAGCTGTTTTAAAGAGTTGATCGTCTAAGGGAGGGTTAGCATTTCCCCGCTTCCTCCTGTCGGCCATTATCGGGTGTTTGGGCAGAGGAAATCAATAAAAACCAGGGGCGGGGAAGCGAGCGAGCGAGAGCCAACGAACAGGGGACCAGACGGCTTGTCTAGGAAAGAGCTTGGAGAGTCGGTCGGCTTGCTGGAAGCGGGTTATTAATGGACGCTCTCCGCGCGGCCAGTCTTAGAACTTTAAGCCTTCCTTCCCCTGGAGATTTGCCTTCAGTGCTCGTGTTTCTGGGGCGACGTGCCGCCTTGCTACAAACACTCCAAACGCCCGCAACGCGATCACTCCCCAGTTGCAGGGCTTCTCTTCCTTCCGGCTGTCCTCGAGCCGAGCGCTGCCTAAAATTCAAAACGCCATATGAGCGCTACAGTGAATGACAATCGGCCTTTCCCCTGGCACTTGTGGAAACCACTCAGGTTCTGGCTTCCGCTGGGAAGACGAGGGATATCTGCCAGGCTTTCTGCTACCGCTCGGCTGCTCGTGTCCCTGAGGAGTTGTTCAGCAGTTCCCCAGAAACGGATGATTTAGGGACGGGATTCCCAGCTTTTGCAGCTGCTTGAGGCTAACGGAAGGGTGCAACTTGATGGCAGGAGTTCCTCCAGCTGCTCGCCGAGTGTCCCAGGAGGGGATTTTCGCCCAAAGTTGCCTCTGAGAGAGAGGTGACGGAGAGGTGGGCTTCCTGGCCCTTGCGTGCATAAATAAGTCCCGTTGCAAGAATGGGTTAGTGCCAGGCTCCCTAGTCAGGTCACACCACACAGGGCTTCAGAAGAAGATAACCGTTTATTAGTGGTTCCAGTACTAAAGAACACGTGTACAGTTTGTGTCAGGAATGGCCTTCAGTATAAGGGCCTCTGACTTATAGTGAAGTCAAACATCCCCCCCCCCATGAGCTTAAGCCAATGGATATAGTTCGCGCGCGCAGCAAAGCAAGCGGGCAGAGCAATCAAGCCGTTAAGTTTCCCAGCCGTGGAGGGAACATCTGCAAGGTCAAGCGTAAGATAGCACACAGTGGCAGGGCAGGGGAGAGCTGAGAACGAGAAGGAGGATACCCCTCCATATTCCAGATCTATGACAGGGCTACCTGACAGTCAGTTCTGCTTGCTGGCATCTGGCTAACGAACTGCACAGCCTTTGAGGCTACGCTGGCTCGCTCTACAGCTGCAGAACACCAAGGGGTGGGGTGCTAATATTTCATGCAAAGAAGGCTACCGATGCCATGTGGCCATTGTAACATGAGGCAAAGGGGGGGGGGGGGAGCGCCGCTCACCTCTTCCTGGAACCTCCGGGGATGGTCTACACTTGATGTGTACCAGATGGAAATGCTTGGCAAACCTGTCCATGTCTTGACAGTAGTATGTACAGAAAGGATCTAAGGGTCTAAAGTGGACCATTGATATGCACACAGTGTGATTGATTTGGTATAATGGGACAGTTATAGCATACCGGCAGTGCTGACACGTTACGTTATCTTGTGGGCATTGCATTTAATGAGTTTATGGTGCCTTGGAGATCTCAGAAGCAGGGTCGGCCCTGGTTAGCACTTGGATTGGAGACGTCCAAGGAATACCAGGGTCGTGGCCCAGAGGCGGGCAATCGCCAATCACCTCTGAATGTTTCTTGCCTTGAAAACCCTTCAGGGTCTTCATCAGTTGATCTGTGTGCATATATATGTATATACATAACAGTCTTTATGAATTCATTCAGGTAAATAGCCATGTTGGTCTGAAGGGGCAGAGCAAAGTTTGAGTCCAGCCGGGCACTTTCGAGACCAACGAAGTTTAATTCTGGATATCCGCTTTCGTGTGCGTGCCCACTTCTTCAGGTTCTCTCACGAGCAGTCCTCGAAAGATCTCTCTCAGCCCCACTTACCTCACAGGGTGTCTGTTGTGGGGAGGGGAAGGGAAAGGAGTTTGTAAGCCGCTCTGAGACACCTTCGGGTAGCGAAATACAGGGTATAAATCCAATCTCCTCCTCCTCCTCTTCTTCACCAGTTTGGTGTACTGGTTAAGTGCTCGGACTCTAATCTGGGAGAACCGGGTTTGATTCCCCACTCCTCCTCCACTTGCACCTGGCTGGATGGCCTTGGGCAAGCCATAGTTGTGACAAGAGCTGTTCTTGAAAAAAGAGCAGTTTCTGTCAAGAGCTCTCTCAACCTCACCTACCTCACAGGGTGCCTGTTGTGCGGAGGGGAAGAGAAAGGAGTTTGTAAGCCGCTCTGAGACACCTTTGGGGAGTGAAGGGCCATGGGGTATAAATCCAATCTCCTCCTCCTCATCCTCCTTTCCAGAGTCCCCTATCACATCAGGCTCACAAAGAGGATTCTAGACAGTGGAAGGAGGTGTGAGCCTTCCCCTTCCCACCTCCGCCACCCGAAGAAAACTCTGAACGAAGAAGAAATTGGATTTATACCCTGCCCTTCACTACTCAAAGGAGTCTCAGAGCAGCTCACGATCTTCCTTTCCCTTCCCCTCCCCACAACAGGCACCCTGTGAGGCAGGTGGGGCTGAGAGAGCTCTTTCAAGGACTGCCCTTGAGAGAACAGCTCTGAGAGAACTTGTGACTGGCCCAAGGTCACGCCAGCAGCCGCAAGTGGAGGCGTGGGGAGACTCAAACCCGGTTCTTCCCTGGGGCATCTCCCAGATTAGAGTCTGCGCTCCTAACCACGACACCAAACTGGCTCTCCTGTGTGTGGCAGTTTCTCCTAGGTTCCTTGACCTCTGCCCCACATTGTGTGAGCCTTTTCCCCCGTGTTCAGCGGCTGGTTACCTAATAAGTCTGAGCGCATCGCTAATGGCTGCAGAAGAGCTCCGTTCCGCCGCATGGCATCCTACACCACCAGCACTAAAGCCGGAAAGAATGGCTCCTGGCGCTTGAGCATTCACAAAGAGTCAGTTTCCAGTTGCCTAGTTACCGGTGGCCTTCGTTTAAGAAAGCAGCACTGCTGTACATAGAAGAAGAAGAGATTGGATTTATACCCCACCCTTCACTACCCGAAGGAGTCTCAGAGCGGCTTACAAACTCCTTTCCCTTCCCCTCCCCACAACAGACACCCTGTGAGCAATGTTCCCTCTAAGCTGTGGAGTCTTGTGAGCAAAAATTCTATTTTGTGAGCTACTAGCATTAAAGTTGTAAGCGAGCAATTCAGCTGTTTAGTTTGCTCTGGAGCCCTCCTTCCTGAGCAGAAACAAAAATGTGTGAGCCGGAGGCTCAAAAACTGTGAGCTGGCTCACACTAACTCAGCTTAGAGGGAACACTGCCTGTGAGGCAGGTGGGGCTGAGAGAGCTCTTCACAGAAACTGCTCTTTTTCAAGAACAGCTCTTATCAGAACTACGGCTTACCCAAGGTCATCCAGCCAGGTGCAAGTGAAGGAGGAGTGGGGAATCAAACCCTGTTCTCCCAGATTAAGGTCCGCGCACTTCACCACTACACCAAACTGGTACATATTCATGCATCGTGGCTTGTCAGACAGCCGTGTTTTCTCCACTGATTCTTTGCAGTGACAAAAAATAAAATGAACTGAAAGACCCTTCATCGGACACCTTCTGTTCACCTAGCAACGCTGAACAATTCCAGAGAACACAGGAAGAGCCAGTTTGGTGTAGGGGTTAGGAGCGCGGACTCTAATCTGGGAGAACCGGGTTTGATTCCCCACTCCTCCACATGCAGCTGCTGGTGTGACCTTGGGTCAGTCACGTTCTCTCAGAGCTGTTCCTGTTAGAGCTCTCTCAGCCCCACCTACCTCACAGGGTGTCTGTTGTGGGGAGGGGAAGGGAAAGGAGATGGTAAGCCGCTCTGAGACTCCTTTGGGTAATAAAAGGTAGGGTATAAATCCAATCTCCTCCTCCTCCACCACCTCGTCTTCTTCTCCTTCATCAGAAGTTTGGTCTCAAGGTTAGGATTGTCTCGTCTGAGTAGGAGCAGATCTCCCGGGTCTCAGGCAGAGGTCTTTAACATCACCTGCTACTTATTCCTTTTAGCTGGAGATGCCGGGGATTGAACCTGGGACCTTCTGCATGCCAAGCAGAGGCTCTTCCACTAAGCCGTGAACCCTCCCTAAAAGAAGCTGCATTATCCTGATCAGCCTCAGTCTTGTCTACTCTGACTGGCAGAGGCTCTCCAAGGTCTCAGGCAGAGGTTTTTCACATCATCTACTTCCTGATCCTTTTTAACTGGAGATTCCGGGGACTGGACCTGTGGCCCTCTGAATGCCAAGTGAGAGCTCTTCCACTGGGCCAGGGGGTCCAGTTGGATCCAGCAGCAGCCATTTCCAAACCCTGATGGCCCGCAGAGGCTATTGATTGTTGGGTGTCAAGAATCATAGCGTTGGAAGGGACCTCCAGGGTTATCTAGTCCACCCCCGTGCACAATGCAGGAAATTCACAAATGCCTCCCCCCAAACACCCCCAGTGACCCCTGATCCATGTCCAGAAGATGGCAAAAAAATCCCTCCAGGATCCCCGGCCCAACTGGCCTGGAGAAAAACTGCTTCCTGACCCCAAAGTGGCCACGAGAACGAAGCACGGAGGCAACCCTTCCTGCCCTCCCTTCTTGTGATCTGTCTAAGTTCACAGACAATCTAGTTCAATTGATCGTCTCACGCAAAAGCCATCTCTTCTTTAAGGGACAAATCTGTCTCTCTGACTCTGTCAGGCCTTTATCGACTTCTGTCTGTTTGCACCAGTTCCAGTAAACGGTACTAATCTATCGATGGAACAGTGGGACTGGAATGTGCCTAAAGCAGCTCTGTTGGATCTAGACGTGCCAGTGTTTCCCTTTAATTCCCATGCTTCCAGTTGAGAAGAATTTGGGGGGAGATCTGTGAGCGGCACTGTGGTATAAAGGGCTAGCATGTTTGGACAGGGGTTACTCCATCAGACCAAGTGTGGACCACCCGTGCCTATTCAAGGAGACTAAGCCCTGCTTTGTACTAAGCAGGGAGACACAACTTTTGCCCTGCTTTGTACTAGGGCCAGGGCTTTCTCGTTTGTAGCTCTGTCCTATTGGTACGAGCTTCCTGCCAAGATGAGGGCCCTGCGGGACCTTTCACAGTTCCGCAGGGCCGTGAAAACAGAGCTCTTTAGGCAGGCGTTCCGCTAGGAGCGGCGTCTTACCAGCAGCGCCGTGTGAACGCCGACTCAGCATGACCTAGCGCGGTGGCACCGCTGAGAGTGTCCTTAAACTGCGCTTTATTTCTATCGCTATCAAAATTATGTTTTTAATTGATTTGTCTTTGTTTTAAATGATTGATTGCATTTTATCATTTTTCCCCAAAAAACAATTTATTAGGATATAATAAAAGTCAAACTCAAAAATTATATTGTTGTGCATCCTTTTTCTCCTTTCTCCCACCCCTTATCGGCTTCCCACAGTGTTCCAACCTCCAGCCCAATTCTTAAAGTTTCTTCCCACCTCTCTGTTTTGCTATATATCTACCGGTAACTTATCTTTTCACTGTTGTTTTTAATATATTTATCTACTAACTTTCAATAGTTATCAAAGCAGAATAAATTGTTCTTTAAGTCCCAATATTTCTCTAAATATTCTTTAAAGTCTTTCCAATCTGCAAAAAATTCTTCAGCCTCCAAGTTTTTAAGTTTTTTTGTCATTTTGTCCATTTCAACCATAAAAAGCAATTTCTTTATCCATTCCTCAATTTCAGGGACCTTCTCTTGTTTCCAACATTGAGCACAAGTCATTCTGGCAGTTGTGATCATATACCACATCAATGTTCTTTTTGCCATATTGACTTCTTCCATTTTGAGTCTCAAAAGCAATATTTCCAGCTCTTACATTTTATCATTTGTAAACTGTATATTGTTTATCAGTTTTGTGGAAGCCGCCCTGAGCCCGCCTCGGCGGGGAGGGCGGGGTAAAAGTTAAAGTAATCAATAAATAAATAGAATGCAAGCTGCTTAAAGCCCGTAAATGCTGAGGGCACAACGCCGTTGTTTGCAAATACTGATGTCACGGAGACTTAAGAACCCTTCCATCTCTTCTGTATGTGAAATTATGTGTTATGCTAATAAAGGTTATTGGAATTGGAAATGATGCGAAATCACTAGTTTGTTCTGCAGGACTACCCAAAGAAAAGGATGCACTGAGAAGCAAAAGGGAAACCTGGTGTGTGCGCGTGCCTGTTTAATTTTGTGACTGGCTCCCCCCCTCCAATTTTCATTCCTAACGATGCCCATCTCTTTATATCTCATCCGCTCTCTTTTCCCCTTAGATGTTAAGCCTTCCAACATTTTGGTAAACTCCAGAGGGGAGATCAAGCTTTGCGATTTCGGCGTCAGCGGGCAACTGATCGATTCCATGGCCAACTCCTTCGTGGGCACCCGGTCGTACATGTCTGTAAGTGTGTGTGTGTGTGTGTGTGTGTGTGTGTGTGTGTGTGTGTGTAAAAGCTTTGTGTTTGTACTGTGACGGTCCAGCTTGGACCACGTTGCAAAGCACCTTCTGCAGGGAGCCCCTCTGTGGAGGAAGCCGCAAACCATCGTATTGACCTTTCATGTTTGACAAGTGTGTTCCTGTGCCACAACGAGCATGCACGATGCCACTTAGGCGCAGGCTTTATGTATTTATGGAGAGCGTTTATTCGCCACCTTTCTCCAATAAAAACAACAGTCACAAAACCCCACTAAAAAGTCACACTTTTAAAAGTTCAGGTGGGACTGCCCATAAGTAAAAACTAAATCAATCAAGTGCGGTCCTAAATAGAGCTGACTTCAGCTGTGTCACGGTAGAGCCAGGGAGTCAGGCTGGGAGGGTGGGTCACAAGACACGTCCGAGGGTCAGCCGGGAGAGCAGTCAGCAGAGCGTTAAACAAGTCTCAAAACGCCAGACACAGCCGTAGTCAAACGTTACCAGAGGTCAGAGTACAGGGAGCAAAGCCGAGGGCGTGGTCAGATTCAAAGCTGGGAGTCAGGAGCCAGAGCAGAAGTCCAAAAACACAAGCCGAGTCCAAAAAGCCACAGAATCAAACAGGAATCAAGGTGCAGAGCTTCTGGTTCCACGAACAAGGTTGCCAGCACAAAGTGCTCATGGCCAGAGGCCCTACTAAATAGTGCTCTGGCTCATTAACCCATTAGCCCCTTTGTGCGAGGTCCTGGCTGCTGTTAAAACTCAGGGCTCAAGGATCTCCGCCCTCTTGAACGTGCTTCTTTTCATGGGCTAGCCAGATCCTGACGTCTCCTATCCCTAAGCCGGCTTACAGGTGGGGGAGATGCAGGTGATGAGCTGCTTATGGCCTGCTCAATCCCACGTGGCTCAGATTGCTGTGTATCCTCCTCCGTACTTACAGTAGGTGCAGATCCTGATGCTTCTCCAGCTCTTAAAGGCACGGAATCCTCTCCTCTTAGGCTGTCAGGAGCTGGCTCTGGGGCTGAGTCAAGGGCAGGCATGACAAGCTGCCTCCCGAAGCAGCCCCACCTGCCTGGGGAGGTTATTCCATGATTGTGGGGCTGCCACTGAAAAGGCCCTCTCTCGTGTGCCCCTCAAACAAGCTTCTTTGATTGGCGGGACAGCTGTGTGGGCCTCTCCCTGCTGTCTTCCTTCCCAGGCAGGCTGCTTGTGTAAGGTGCAAAGCTCTTCAGCCCTTAGAACGTTTTGTCAGTCTGTCAGGGGCTACTTGCCATGGTGGCTGAGGGGAACTTCTGCATTCAGAGACACTAAGCCTCTGAATCCCAGAGCCAGGATGCAACCTTGGGGAAGGCCTCGGCCTCTCTGCCCTGTTGCTGGCCCTCCAGAGGAACGGGTTGGCCGCTGGGTGAGACAGGATGCTGGACTAGGTGGACCCTCACTGGTCTGATCCAGCAGGGCTCTTCTGATGTTCTTCTCAAGGGAAGGCCTCAGCCTCCATGCCCTGTTGTTGGCCCTCCGGAGGAACTGGTTGGCCTCTGTGTGAGATAGTGTGCTGGACTAGGTGGACCCTCACCGGTCTGACCCAGCAGGGCTCTCCTGATGTTCTCATCAGGGGAAGGCCTCAGCCTCTATGCCAGCCTCCAGAGGAACTGTTTGGCTACTGTGTGAGACGGGATGCTGGACTAAATGGACCACTGGTCTGACCCAGCAGGGCTCTTCTGATGTTCCTATGGCAGATACTTGTTGGAATTAAACTTTGCCAGGAATCTGTGCTCTGTGAACGTCATGTGATGGTCAGGGGCTGGGGAGAGAAGAGGTTAAATCAGAACCCTTCTGCTCCCGCCCCCTTGCCTCTGAACCCCCTCTGCCTTTGGCTGTGTGTTTCCAGCTCTGTTTCAGTCGTCGCCAGCAAAGGTAGCAGGTGTCCAAGCTCTATAGAGTCTCCAAATCTCCTGTGGCACCAAAGTTAAACAGATGGCCTGCCTTGGAGCTGATAGATGGGGGGTTCCAGGAATTAAGAATTAAAGTTGGCCCTTTTCTTTAGTGTTTATAGCGTCATTAACAGCTCCACATTCCTGAAGGTTTCCCGGCCTTGCAGTTTCCTAGGCATCAGGCACGGCAAAATAAGAAAGCAGCCTACAGATGAATGCCTTTGTGGGATCAAATTTCCATCGTGGGTCCCTGGCCCAGATCCGTTCGGCCACCTGTTATTTAACATGGCGTTTGCTTTTGTCATTTTGTGCACGCAGCCCGAGAGATTACAAGGGACTCACTATTCAGTACAGTCGGACATCTGGAGCATGGGGCTCTCTCTGGTGGAGATGGCCATCGGCAGGTACCCGATCCCTCCACCGGATTCGAAGGAGCTGGAGCTCATGTTTGGCTGCCCCATTGGGGGCGACTCGCCCGTCTCGGAGACATCACCCAGGCTAAGAACACCGGGCCGGCCAACGAGCGGTAAGGAAATGGGCTGGAAATGGCCGGCCAGGTCAGATATCTTATTGGAGAAATAGGTGGGCTGATGGCAGAGGTAGGCCAACTGTTGTGTTTCCTTGAGCCCCTCGTGGAGAAGTCTGGAGAGCTTCAGGGGCAGCCACGTTGGTCCGCAATACAACAGTTAGACTCGAGAGTCCAGTAGAGACCATTAGAGACCAACACGAGTTTTGGGGTATAAGCTTTCGAGAGTCAAAGTTCTTCAAATACCTGATGAAGGGAGCTTGGACTCTTGAAAGCTTATACCCCAAAAATCTTGTGGGTGGCCCTGACCTGAAAAGCCCAGGCCAAGCCTGATCTTGTCAGATCTTGGAAGCTGTGCAGGGTTGACTCTGGCAAATACTTGGATGGGAGACCTCCTTGGAATACCAGCAGTCGGGAGGTGGGGGCAGGCTTTATTTAGCCACCTCTCTGAATATCCTCCAGTATGGGGTCAGTCACCAGAGGTCGCCATGATTTCCAGGGGCGCGCACACTCACATGCACACGCAGACGAAAAATGAACATAAGAACATAAGAGGCGCCAATGTTGGATCAGGCCAAAGGCCCATCCAGTCCAACACTCTGTGTCACACAGTGGCCAGAAATAATCTTGTGGGTGTACTGGCCCAGTCCTCCCAGGTCATGGCAAAGATGGCAGAGAGAGAGGGTAAGAGTCCAGTCCAAAGTCAGAGGTTCCAGAGACCAGGTTAAACAAAGTCCAGTCCAGGGTCACTGGTTGTCTGGTCCAGTTCAAGGTTGCAGAGGTCCAGTAACAGCAAGGTTGGTGGCTCAGTAGCAAAGTGTACTTGTTGCATCCCCAAACTGCTGTTTCTTCCGGCTGACTTTATAGCCAAGTCTTAACATGCTACACTTCCAACCAATTCCTTGGCAGCCATCCTGAAACTACTCATCCATCTTGTCAGTTGACAGCTAATGATGGGCCATGAGTCTTGCACTCCTCCTTTCCTGCAACTCAGCTCGCCTCTGACAATGTCGGCGCAGCAAGGGTGTGGGTGCGCTAGGTGGGCTGGGAGTGGCTTCCGAAGCCTTGTTTATTGCTTCAGAGCTACCAGGCCTTGGCTCAGTTTCAGCTGTAGGCTATGACTTCTGCTCAGCCAGTAACCTGACTGCTCTCCTCCTGGCTCAGAGCCAGCTGCAGCCGGTTGTTCAATGACTGGCTGAGGGGCAGCTGCAAGTAGCTCTTTGTCTGCAGAATCTGTGCTGTCACTCAGCACAGACTGACTTACGGCTGTGGGTCTCTAAGGCGCTACTGGACTCGAATCTAGTTCTGGCGAGCTTGAAATCCCATGATTTTTGAGCTTACTTAGGAGCCTTTGATGAGGAACTTTATCAAAAGCTTTCTGGAAGTCAAGGTAAACAATATCTTCTGAAGCCTTGTTTATTGCTTCAGAGCTACCAGGCCTTGGCTCAGTTTCAGCTGTAGGCTATGACTTCTGCTCAGCCAGTAACCTGACTGCTCTCCTCCTGACTCAGAGCCAGCTGCAGCCGGTTGTTCAATGACTGGCTGAGGGCCAGCTGCAGGTAGCTCTTTGTCTGTGGAATCTGTGCTGTCACTCAGCACAGACTGACTTACGGCTGTGGTTCTCTAAGGCGCTACTGGACTCGAATCTAGTTCTGGCGAGCTTGAAATTAAAGGAAAGATATGCTCCCCATCAGTTTGAGAGGACAGCCGTGTTGGTGTGCAGTATAAGAGCTAGATTCGAGTCCAGTTGTCCCTTAAGAGACCCAAAAGATTTTCAGGGGATGAGTTTTCAAGACTCTGATGAATGGGGTGCTGGCTCTCGAAAGTTCATTCCCCGAAAATCCTGTTGGCCTCTAAGGTACTACTAGACACAAATCTAGGTCCGAGAATGGAAAGGGTAGATTGGGAGGAAATTCCGGATTGCAACAAGGACTCATACGGTATGACCCTACCAGCAGCAACGGAGAGGTTTTCAGTTTCACCTCCTTGCTTTCTGTGCACCCGAGATTCTGTTACCTCGACTGAGCATCTTCATTCCGTACTGGTTCTGTATATTTCTTTCCTTGGGGGTACAGTGTCCAGCAACACCCATCCCCCTATGGAAGTCCATTTCTGTGGAGCCCCACGGTACCATCTCGGGTCTGCTTGGGAAATAGTTCTTCTGCCCTGGGGGGGTGGCTCTTTGCAGGAGAGTTGGAGAGGGCCCTTGTCTGTCAGTGGGTCTCCGAAAAAGCTCAGAAGCTTTTTTAAAAGCAGCCATTTGTATGTCCAGAAAGAACAACTTGGGGAGGAATTCGGTGCTGCTCGTGCTCTCATGAGGCCCCTTGCCCAAGAGGGCAAGAGCGACTGGCGTTTCCCCTTAAGAGCAGCAAAGGCCAAATTTGTATCCTTCTGCCAAAGGGATTCTTTCCAGCTGGTGGGGGGGGGAACCTCTTTCCCAACCTCTTTTCTGATTTCCCTCCAGTGTTCCCTGTAACCTGAGTCAGTGTGAGCTAGCTCGGTTTTTTAGCCTCTGGCTCACACATGTTTTTCTTGACTACGAAGGGTGGCTCCAGAGCACACTAATTTGGTGTAGTGGCTAAGTGCGCGGACTCTAATCTGGGAGAAACCGGTTTGATTCCCCCACTCCTCCACTTGCGCCTGGCTGGATGACCTTGGGCAAGCCATAGTTCTGATAAGAGCTGTTCTTGAAAAAGAGCCGTTTCTGTCAGAGTTCTCTCGGCCCCACCTACCTCACAGGGTGTCTGTTGTGGGGAGGGGAAGGGAAAGGTGTTTGTAAGCCACTCTGAGACTCCTTTGGGTAGTGAAGGGCAGGGTATAAATCCAATCTTTTCTCAGAGCCAGTTTGGTGTAGTGGTTAAGCGCACGGACTCTAATCTGGGAGAACCGGGTTTGATTCCCCACTTCTCCACTTGCACCTGGCTGGATGACCGTGGGCAAGCTGTAGCTCTGATAAGAGCTGTCCTTGAAAAAGAGCCGTTTCTGTCAAGAGCTCTCTCAGCCCCACCTTCCTCACAAGGGTGTCTGTTGTGGGGAGGGGAAGGGAAAGGAGTTTGTAAGCCGCTCTGGGACTCCCTTGGGTAGTGAAGGGCAGGGTATGAATCCAATCTCCTCCTCTTCTTCTAATTTATGCAGTAGCCAAATGGCTCGCTCAGAACTTTAACGCCAGTCGCTCACAAAGTAGAATTTTTGCTCACAAGTCTCGACCGCTTAGAGGCAGCCTCGTTTCCCTCGCTGCTCACCTGGGCAGCAGTGTTATCTGGCCACTGCCGTAGGGCCAGGAAGCGGTTCAAGTTTTGTTTTTTTAAAAGCAGTAATTATTTTTAAAAGCTCCAAGGTGGTTTCATAAGCAGTTTTAACCAAATAACAGCTGGGCTTCATAAGGATATATAAATACCTGCCTTAAGAGGGGGGGCAACGATAAAGCTTACTGAAAAGCTACAAATGGAACTGAGCCTCCTTGCTGACGTCCGCCCTGTGTCTTTCCAGCCTACGGCTCTGACACCCGGCCGCCGATGGCCATCTTCGAACTCCTCGACTACATTGTCAACGAGGTAAGCTGACCAGAGTGCTTCCGCGTCGCGTCTCCTGCCTCTTGGGAAGCGGACTTTTTATACGTGCCCGTTGATTGGAAGGAGGTTCATTCTTTTCCTAGCCTCCGAAGCAGGATCTTTTCCTGAATCTCAGGTGCAAATTAGCCCCAGTTGCCGCCCAGTGTAGAATGAAGCTGCGTCTGCAGCCAAGCCTCGCTTCAAAAAGGGTGTGGGCGAAATCGAGAGAGGGTGCAGAAGAGAGCGAGGAGGATGATCAGGGGTCTGGAGACCGAGCCCTACGAGGAAAGGCTGAGGGCCTTGGGGGTGTTTAGTTTGGAGAAGAGGAGATGGGGGGGGGGGGACACGATTGCTCTCTCTTTAAATATTTGAAAGGCTGTTCCAGTCGGTAGAAGTGGGGGGGGCCCGAAGCAACGGGTTTAAACGACATGCAGAAAGGTATCGGCTGGAGATTAGGAAAAACTTTTTCACCGTCAGGGTGTTCCAAAGGTGGAATCAGCTGCCGAGGGAGGTGGTGAGCTCCCCTTCACCGACAGCTTTTAAGAAGAGGCTGGGCGAATATCTGTCAGGGATGCTCTAGGCTGGTCCTGCATTGGACAGGGGGTTGGACCAGATGGCCTGTATGGCCCCTTTCCAACTCTATGATTCTATGAAAGCCATACTTTAGAATCCATAAGACTCAGACACATACTGTCAGGGAGGAAGTTCCCTACAGGACATTCCAGATAATTCCTTCCAGTCCCAAACACGGCAGCCACGTAGATCTTGACCGATTCCGTCATGCTCGGTTGTGCCCGGGAACCTTCAGGCGTGGCCGTCTCCCACACCAGAAAGCGAGGAAATAGCTCTGCCCTTTTAAAAAAAAATTACTTTTATGTATTTACTTCATTCGTACCTGGCCTTTCCCCCCAATGGGGACCCAAAGTGGCTCACTCTGTTCTCCTCTCTGCCATTCTATCCTCACAACAGCCCTGTGGGGAAGGCCAGGGTGAGAGTGACTGGCCCAAGGTCACCCGGCAGTCTTCCTTGGCACGACTGGGGATTCGAACCCGGGCCCCCCAGATACTAGTCCAGATCCTGAAGAGTTGGCCGTGTTAGTCTGTTGCTCCAAAAATATTTTAAAAGCCCAGTGGCACTTTTAAGACAAGTGTTTGCATCGTAGCGTAAGAACAAATTTAGAGTCCCGTGGCACCTTTAAGACCAACAAAGGTTTATTGAGCTTTCGTGTGCAGGCACACTTCTTCAAATACATTGGAATGGGAAGGGAAGGTTGAAACTTATAGCCAGAGAATGAACAGCAGATTATCCTCTGTATTTTAGTGTATTTCTTTTGCAGAAAGTGGCTCAAGTGGTTAAGACGCTGAACTGCAGGCTGTGGAAGGTCAGTAGTTCGAGACCCGGGTGCCGCAAGACGGAGTGAGCTCCCGTCTGTAGTTCCAGCTCCTGCCAACCTAGCAGTTCGAAAGCAAGACATTGCAAGTAGATAAATAGGGACCACTTCGGTGGGAAGGTAACAGCGTTCCGTGCGCCTTGGTGTTTAGTTACGCCGGCCACATGACCACGGAAAAGTCTTCGGACAGCGCTGGCTCTTCGGCTTTGAAACGGAGATGAGCACCGCAACCCTAGAGTCGGACTCGACTGGCTTTCGAGCAAGGGAACCTTTACCTTTTACTTTTGAAGAACAGTATATTATATAATCCTGAATGTAATGCAAGGGATATTGGGTTGTTTGATGGGAACTTAGGGTCAAGTGCCCTCCGTGCCTGAGGGGAGAGAATGAAGATTTCCAGCCACTTCCCACAATTGGAAAAGACACCTTTAGACATCCATCTGCTAGTTTGGCATATCTATTGCTTTACAATTGTTGACCTTATAACCTTGTTATTTAGTGTCACTTTGCATAACTTGAACATCATCAAGTTAATGTTAATTTGCTGTTCATGCTCCGGCTAGAAGTTTGGACCTTCCCTGCCATTCTAATGTATTTGAAAAAGTGTTGCATGCACACGAGAGCTCCCACCTTGAATAAACCTTTGTGGGTCTTAAAGGTGCCGCTGGACTCTCAATTTATTCTACTGCTTCAAACCAACGCAGCTGACCGCCTGGATCTATCGTAGCATAAGCTTTCGCAGCTCTCTTCATCAGATGCCTCTCCATGCGTCTGACAAAGAGAGCTCTGTGTGTCTCAAAAGCTTATGCCACAATACAGTTTGTTAGTCTTAAAAGTGCTACTGGGCTCTTTACCCCAAGACCGCACACAACCAGTGGGCCGAAAGTCGTCCACCCCTGCTTTAATGGCTAAGAAACGGCTCTTCTAGAACTGTGTGGAATTCTGTTTCCCTGTGCCTCGTTACTTGGGCGCATATTCACAGGTTCACCTTTGATCTTTTAGGCCAGTGGTGGCGAACCTATGGCACGGGTGCCAGAGGTGGCACTCAGAGCCCTCTCTGTGGGCACGCGTGCCATCGCCCCAGCCAGGCCCAGACCATCATTAAAGTGTCGAATTCTCTGCCAAATAATTTTCAGTCAATGAAAGCATTTGGGATTGCTTCCCTTACTTTGTTTGGATCATCTTAAGTTAATGTTATGAGTTGTTTTTCCTAAAGTAAAACCTCAGTATTCAGGTTAAATTTGCCGTGTTGGCACTTTGCGATAAATAAGTGTGTTTTGGGTCGCAGCTTGGGCACTCGGTCTCTAAAAGGTTCGCCTTCACTGTTTTAGGCGCTTCAAGCGATGAGTCACAGTGGCGTTTTTCTCCAACATGCTACGTCTAAGGACGTTAAAATAAAACCGCGTTTCAGACTCCTGCCGCCGACCTGTGGCCTCTTTGCATGGCCAGCACACGTGCCGGAGACCATTGCTATGGCAACGCTACATCTGTGCTTCCCGTTCCGGAACGCACTGGGCGTCGCTTCTCGCCAGCCAGCACTCGGGAGTATCTGCAGCAGCCTCTCCTTCCTAGGGGGGGGGGGG
>NW_015174295.1:220946-222005 GCF_001447785.1 Gekko japonicus
AGGACGGACAAAAATAAATACTCCTTTACATAGGTAAAGGTAAAGGTTCCCTTGCTCGAAAGCTAGTCGAATCTGACTCGACTCTAGGGTTGCGGTGCTCATCTCCGTTTCAAAGCCGAAGAGCCAGCGCTGTCCGAAGACGTTTCCGTGGTCATGTGGCCGGCATGACTAAACACCAAGGCGCACGGAGCGCTGTTCCCTTCCCACCGAAGTGGTACCTATTTATCTACTTGCAATTTCTTGCTTTCGAACTGCTAGGTTGGCAGGAGCTGGAACTAGAGACGGGAGCTCACTCAATCATGCGGCACACTCGGGTCTCGAACTGCTGAACTACCGACCTTCCACAGCCTGCAGTTCAGCGTCTTAACCACTTGAGCCACCGCAGCTCCATTCCTTTACATAACAAGTGATTAAAATGTGGGATTCACTGCCAGAGGATGTAGGGATGGCCGTAAGACTAGATGGCTGTAATAAAGGCGACTGGAGACAGTCATGGAGGGACAGGTCCACCAATGGCTACTACCCAAGAGAACCTCCATATAGAGGCAGAAAACTAGGAGGAGGCAGTATTGCAGAAAGGCCTGGGCCCCTGGGCCCTGTTCAGCGGTCCTCTGGGGCAACTAGTTGGCCACTGTTATTGAAGAGTGCTGAACTAGACCATTTGATGACTTCCCCCACAAAAATGCCCCAAGCAGTTCCCACACCCCCATCGCTCCAGTTGCATCAAACCTGTCTTCCCGCTGCCAAGAGTGAAAATCCGAGTACCATTGCTAGGAGGAGGCAATATTGCAGAAAGGCCTGGGCCCCTGGGCCCTGTTCAGCGGTCCTCTGGGGCAACTAGTTGGCCACTGTTATTGAAGAGTGCTGAACTAGACCATTGGATGACTTCCCCCACAAAAATGCCCCAAGCAGTTCCCACACCCCCATCGCTCCAGTTGCATCAAACCTGTCTTCCCGCTGCCAAGAGTGAAAACTGAAAGCTCGCAAGGCCATGCCACTTGCCTAGAGATGTAAAGGCCCGGAAAAAAACCCGAAAAAATTCGGGGGGGGGGGGAGGGG
>NW_015174295.1:222024-232996 GCF_001447785.1 Gekko japonicus
TCCTGAAGCCTTTTTTGTTTTTTTCCGAAAAATTGGAAAAATTGAAAAAAGAAAAGAAAATGATTGTGAAATGTTTTATTTTAACATGATGAATAAAATATTTCAAGACAAGGTGTTCAAATATTTTCCAAATCATTTCTAAAAAATACCTATGGTATCAGATTGATCTACTTTCTGTGCACTGAGGACAAGCAAGTCCTCGGTTACCAACTGAACTCTCCAATGCAAGAACAAGATGCATTTCTTCCTTTAAAAGGTGCTATTGTCACGAGAAAAGAAAAAGGTTTCAGGGTTTTTTTTGCATGTGGGCGGGTATTCTGTTTGTAATAACTGTTTGGATACACTATATTTTTAATATGCTAGTTGTGATAATTTCATGCCAAGTAAAAATGTCCATAGTCATATTTTATGTTCCTAAAGTAACAGAATGACTTTCAATCTAAAAAAGACAAAAGAAGTGCTAATGTAGCAATTTTTTCAGTATTTCCAAAAATTTCCGTTTCCCCCCGGAAAAAAACGGGTTTTTTTCTGAGCTTCAAAATTTCCGGAAATTTTACATCTTTACACTTGCCACACTGATTCAATTTGGTTTCCTGATTTTCCTTCAGCCACCTCCAAAGCTTCCCAGCGGAGTCTTCAGTCCGGAATTCCAGGACTTTGTGAACAACTGGTGAGTCTGGTTCTTGGGGCAGAGGTGGAACCTTCAGAAGCAGCCGACTTCCGAGGGCTCGTTTCGGTGCCTGACTCTGAAAGCATCCAGCACCCCTCGTTCACTTGAACGAGACACGCTCTAGCCGGAAGCTCTCTGGCACGAGCCCCAGGGCAGACAGACAGGTGGGGGAGGAAGGCAGGCCTTGGACTTGCCCGTGCATTCACACAATTATTTCTAGCAGACGCGCACTGACACAGCAGCAGAAACCTGACTCCCTTTTCTCCCCCCTCGTAGCTTGATCAAAAACCCAGCGGAGAGGGCCGATCTCAAACAGCTCATGGTGAGTGGAAATCTGCTCCTTTGGTTAAACGTCTGGAGTTCCCGGAGACGTTTCCTGGCCTTTGGAACACCTGAATGCGTGAAGAGAAACCCTCAGCCCAGGAGGATCCCTTGGGGCTCCTCTGGTAGACAGAAACACTCCCGCCGCCCCTACGACAGACACCGTTTCCTTGCTTGCCTCTGGGTAGGAACTGAGCTTCCCCTTTAATGTTAAGGCCGCTCTTTTTTGTTGTTGTTCCAGGTCCACTCGTTCATCAAGAGATCGGATGCGGAAGAGGTGGACTTTGCGGGCTGGCTGTGTTCCACCATCGGCCTCAACCAGCCGAGCACCCCGACCCACGTGGGCTGAGTCTCAGCCATGGGCACTGCCACCAGGAACCCACCGAGTGCTGTCGTCCCGCACCCTTCATTCCACGCGAGACCCGATGGGGACCCGTCGAAACCAACGGGAGCAACGCTTGGTGAATTTTCCCCCATCCCCGAGCCACCCACGTGTCCAAACGACGCTGTTTTGGTCCTGTCTCTCAGAGCTAACGTGTGTTCTCTCCTCCCCGTCACCTCTCCCTAGCACCCTGGCACCGACGAATGATCTCTCTCTACTGTGCATGTGCCAAATTCTTTTCCACGTCAAACTGTCCCCCGCAGTGGGCCTAATCAACGGCTGTTTGGTTTGATGTCTCTTGTTAACTGCCCAATCATGTGATGCTTTTAAGCTAGCAAGATGCCGATTGGGAGTGGATGTCGGCAGTCTGGGGAGAAATCCCACTGGAGCGCCTGCCTCCGTCCCCCTAGGGTGTTTTGGTCTTGAGCCTTTCGTAACTTGGTTGGTACTTTGCTGGTCTCCTGAGCAAAACAGTTGCCCCCCCCTCCTTCCCGCCCTTCGCTTTGGTTCCTGCTTCTCCCAGCCAGAGGCCTCCGTTTGCTCAAAGTGCTCTCACCGAATGTCAGCAGAACCTTCCCTCCGCACGCTTCTCCCCCAACACCACGTTGGGATCCTCCCTATTTATTTCTTTCTCAGTGTCTTGCTGGGTGTTTCAAGATCGCTTCAGTGACGCGCATCTCTCCTCCCGTTAACGAGCCGCCTTGTATTTTGAGCCTGGGCAGCGGGAGAGCCGGCCTCCGACAGAACCCGAAATTTAAGACGCGTGCGCCCAGAGCATCGCTCCCTCTCGCGCTCCCGCTGAAATTTCCGAGACATGACAATTGTGCATACTTTTGTGTTTGAAAAAACCCTTTTGATCATTTTATTCCTTCAGATGTCGAACATTTCCATCTTACACTAATAAATATATTATGAGGTTGCTTCGGGGAATGGATTTTTTTTGTTTGTTTAAAAATAAAATGAGAACAGAGTCAATGTGAATCGCTGTCGGGGTAGTATTAGGAGACGCCAGGCCTCTGTCTCGAAAGTGTTGTCTCTACACCCCACCCCAGCATGTGCTACAGGTACCATTCCCACAGCAGCACCACAAAAAGAGGTAACGGGTACCTATCGGCTGGCTGTTCAAGTGCCTCAGGAGGGGCCCCACACGTTCGGTTAATTCTCCCCCAACAACCTCCCCCCTGCCCCCAATTCATACATCAATGATCTCAATGAAAGTGCGTTGGGACTTCCATCCCAGGGCAGGTTGGTGGGAGCTGTCCTCAGCACCTCCGAGGGCTCTTTTTGTAGCAGGGGACTCCTTTGCATATTAGGCGACACACCCCTAATGTAGCCAATCCTCCAAGCGCTTACAGTAGCCCCTGTAAGAAGAGCTCTGTAAGCTCTTGGAGGATTGGCTACATTAGTGTTACATCACCCAGGGCTCTTTTTGTAGCGGGAGCTCCTTTGCATATTAGGCCACACATCCCTGACGTAGCCAGCCAATCCTCCAAGAGCTTACAGTAGCCCCTGTAAGAAGAGCTCTGTAAGCTCTTGGAGGATTGGCTACATTAGGGGTGTGTGGCCTAATATGCAAAGGAGTCCCTGCTACAAAAAGAGCCCTGGGACACACCCCTAACGTAGCCAGTCCTCCAAGAGCTTACAGTAGCCCCTGTAAGAAGAGCTTTGTAAGCTCTTGGGAGGATTGGCTACGGTAGGGGTGTGTCGCCTAATATGCAGAGGAGTCCCTGCTACAAAAAGAGCCCTGTAAGGACCGTTCTGGCTCATGAAACAGAGTCGCAGAGCCCCAAACCTGCTCCTCAGCGCCGGCAAGCCGGCCTCTTTCCTCTTCTGCTCTAAGCTCGCGCCTGCCCTTGCTTGTGGCATGGCGGAAAGGGGACACGGACGAGGAAGGAAAACTGACCGGCGAGTGACCCCCCCCCCATGTCACTTAAAGCACAGCTGCGACAGGAGAGAGCAGCGAGGCCAAGCACAAACAGAAAGCCAAAAACCCACCCAGAAGTGCTCACGGGCCTCCCATCCAGTTTCCGACACACACACACACCCCTCCCAAATACCTCACGCGCCTGCTGCGTGCAAGGAGACCAGCCGTGTCCCAGGAAAGACAGAGGGCCCCATTCCAGCAAAGCCTGCGCCGTTCCGTAGCTACGGCCACAGCGAGAAGCCGCAGAGGAGACCGGGAAAGTCTCTTCCCCGATTTGTATCACATATCCTGTGCCCCCGCCCCCCCAGCAGTGAAGAATCCAGGGATTTCAAACACTGCCCATCAAAACACTTAAACGTTCCAAGTGTTATACTACAAGCCACGGGTGGTTAGGATTTAGGGATCTTGTTCTAGACTAGCAGTGGTTCCTGGTGGGGGGGTGGGAGGAGAAGGCACCCGAGGGTCCCAGGCTGATTAGCCCCTTCCCTTGGGGGGTGTACGGGATGCCCCGAAGAGGGTGGAGCGGGTGGACAGCAGAGCATCCAGGCTTTTCCACCTATATTTTGTGTGTGTGTGTGTGTGTGCTTTGTGGTATAATGCCTTCAAGGACAAGGTTGCATTATTGCTTTGTGAGCTGCATGGTGCAATTCCCAGGTGCTACTTGGCTGTAATAGTTGTCATTAAAAAAAAAAAATCATGCTACATTAGAATGTGTTCTCCCAACCACTCCTCCCCACAATTGGATCAGCGTCCCTGGAAAATTTTTGGGATACCCAGCGGCGGCCGCGAGCGTCGTTCTGTTTCTGTAGCACCAAAACCAACGACGACGAGAGAGTCTGCTCGAACGGTGGACGGGGAAGTTCCTGAGCGTGGGATGAAAAGGCAGTCTGTCTGCAGCGCGCCTCCCTTTAGGAGTCTGATATTTCCTCCTCCTCTTCCTCCTCCTCCTCTTCCTCCCCAAGATGCAGCTGCAGTGCAGTCTGATTAATAGCGGCTTCGTTGTCCATCTGTCCAAGAGTAAACAGAAGAGAACTCTGGTTAAGGGAGAAGACGGGATGCTTGCGAGTGGAAGCTTTAATAAATGCATTTCAGGTAACGTCAAGTGTCCGTCTCCAACAGAGGCCAGGCAGGGCCTTCGAACTTGCTCTGATTCTCAAGAATGAGAGGCAACTCGTGGAGGCGCGGTGACGTAAGCGCGGTCGGCGCCTGCGGGACAGAGACCAGTGCAACTCATCACGCAGCCGTGCGCCACGGAGGACCATCCTAGGAGAGCTGAGCCGAAGAGAACAGACCTCCGCCGGAAAAACAGACACTACCGCTTGGTTCCAGCAAGACCCGCCACAGAAAGAAATGGTTAAGGGAGAAGACAGGATGCTTGCGAGTGGAAGCTTTAATAAATGCATTTCAAGTAACGTCAAGTGTCCGTCTCCAACAGAGGCCAGGCAGGGCCTTCGAACTTGCTCTGATTCTCAAGAATGTTACGGATACGCTGGGGCCACCCATTCCACGTGCCCGCCCGACACCGTGGCACGAGAGAAAACAATCCCTCTTTCCACAAAGGAGGAGATAAACGCCGCTGAAACGATGGGACAACGGAGGAAACCTTACACCAGCATTCCCTTGGAATCAGTGGCTGACGTCCGGACGCCGCTTTCCCTCCCAGCAGACTTACGTTTTGATGCTCATCCAACAGAGCCGCTGATGATACCGTCATGGTCCCTTCCCTGGCGCTGATCATCGACTGGAGGGCCAGTTCTTCCACCTAGAAACATTTGGTAATCGTGAGTCTCTAAAGGTTAACGGGCCCTTTGGTTATTCCCCACTTTCCTTCCCGATGGGGGACTTCACAGGTAGCTCACAACGTCATTCTCTGTTTTATCCTCACAACAACCCGGTGAGGTAGGTTAGGGTGGTGGCAGTACATAAATGGCCCAAGGTCACTCGGCAAACTTCCATGACGGAGTAGAGGTTCAAACCTGGACCATCGAGACAATAGAATAACCACCACACCAGCCCTGACCTGGGTAGCTTGATCCTGTCAGATCTCGGAAGCTAAGCAGGGTCGGCCTTGGCTAGTATTTGGAAGGGCGACATCCAAGGTACACTAGGGCTGTAATGCACAGGCAGGCTACGGCAAACTATCTCTTGCCTTAAAAACAGGTCCAGCTCGCCACCTAGTGGTGCATAACACTAAAACAGTTCTGGCTGCCAGACAATCTTAGAAGTAGAAGAGATTGGATTTATACTCCACCCTTCACTCGGAGTCTCAGAGCTGCTTACAATCTCATTTCCCCTCCCCTCCGCACAACAGACACCCTGTGAGGTAGGTGGGGCTGAGAGAGCTCTTTCGAGGACTGCTCTTGAGAGAACAGCTCTGAGAGAACTTGTGACTGACCCAAGGCCACCCAGCAGCTGCGTGTGGAGGAGTGAGGAATCAAATCTGGTTCTTCCAGATCAGAGTCTGCACTGCTAACCACTACACCAAACTGGCCCTTAGGATCTCCTGGCTATTCTTCACACAATGCCATACGCTAATTAATTAATTAATTACCACCATACCATACTACCTTAGGCGGCACGCCGTCTGTTGGCCCTGTAACCAATGCTCCCTCTAAGCTGTGGAGTCTTGTGAGCAAAAATTCTGCTTTGTGAGCTACCTGCAGCATTAAAGTTGTAAGCGAGCGATTTGGCTACTGCATAAATTAATTTGCTCTGGAGCCCTCCTCCCTGAGCGAAGGCAAAAATGTGTGAGCTGGAGGCTAAAAATCGTGAGCTAGCTCACACTAACTCAGCTTAGAGGGAACATTGCCTGTAACATGATTGTTTTTTCAAAAGCAAAAGAATTAGGGCGAAGTGGCGTTCGGGCCACACTATCGCTCGAAAGCAACAAGTTCTCTTTTTCTAGGTAAGTACTGAAAATCAGGAAACATTCAAGGAGCACGACGTCAGTAGCAAAAAAATCATCACAAACTCGAAAAGCAGGCAAGTCTGCCCGAATTCTGCCCAATAAAGCTTCATTAGGTAGAGGGCATTCACTGTTTTCGGTAGCTGTGCTAACAGCAGCTTGGAAAAATTTCCAGCGCCTGAAGTGAGAACAAGAATAATTCTCTTTCTGTTAGAATAGGTAGAAGTTCAAGTCAAAGATTCTGAACAGCAACTTACTGGCAGAAGGAAGCCAGGTAGCTTACAGAGGAAAACCAAAACACTCCTTCAAAGAACCATTTAAGTGAAGCAAAAAACCACAAGGGAATTTCCCCTCTGCAAGCCAAACTGTGCACCGGGTGCTAAAATAATCAGCACATAAAGGGGCTAGAAACGTGTTCTTTTTTTTTTTCCATTTTAAAAGAAATCTGCCCAGACAAGAATGCTAAATCCTGCAAGCAAATACTAACCCCACGCTTCCAGAGACGGACTTAACAATCACAGAAGTTGCGCTTGGACTAGGCGGCAGGGGCGCCGAACAATGGCCCGGCCAACATCCGAATAGCACCCAACCAGTCTGCACAAGCCACACTAAGCTTTCGTTCTAATCCCTTCCGGAAAGCGCATTCCGTGCCTATTTATAAGGCTGCCCCTTTGTGTGCGCGTCTGGCTCGATCGCTCCTTCATGCCGCAGTCTTAACACCCCGCGGACAGCTGGGCTAATGCCTGCGAAAACCCCGTGTGGCATCTCGACAAACCCTGCAAACGACAGCTTTGGTGCGAAGCAGTGCGAGCCCTTTTATGGCCACAATAAGATTCCAGGAAGGCCCTTCTGTTTTTCCACGGGTATGCGTGTGCGCTTGGGTCTTCCTAACGTCTCAGAGAAGGGGTTGTCCCCCAGTGGTAGGAAGTCCACCACCACCACCCCTTTTTCGTAAATCTCTGCTCCAAGTTCCCCTGGTCTTTCTGTCAACAGTAGAGCTCTCGAATTCTGACACCTTCTAGTGTGACCAGGATGAATCTCAGTGCAGCTGCTCCTCTTCTTCAGAGGGCGGCTGTGTCGGTCTGTGGCAGAAAAGCTGGATTCAAGTCTGGTAGCACCTTAAAGGTAAAGGTTTCCCTCGCTCCAAAGCCAGTCGAATCCGACTCTAGGGGGCGGTGCTTATCTCCGTTTCCAACCTGAAGAGCCAGCGCTTTCCGGAGACGGTTCCGGGGTCGTGTGGCCGGCATGACTAAACGCCAAGGCGCACGGAACGCTGTTAACCTTCCTATTTACCTACTTGCGGTTTCTTGCTTTCGAACTGCTCGACTGGCAGGAGCTGGGGCCAGAGACGGGCGCTCCCTCTGTCACGCGGCACTCGGGTCTCGAAACTGTCAAGCGACAGACCTTCCGGTTTGCAGCTCGGCGTCTTAACCTCTGAGCCACCGCAACTCCCTGGTAGCACCTTAGAGACCTACAACATTTTTTGGGGTAGGAGCAGGCCCATAGCCAGAAAATTTTGTCTGATTGGGCAGGGGCTAGGGAGCGGGGAACTTAATTAGATTACTAATTAGATTAGATTAGTTCCCTTCCCAGCTTCCCTGACACTTCTGGTCAGTTTCACTCCCCTTCCATCAGCTGTTTGGTTTAACAACTGATCAGAGGGGAGTGAAATTGACCAGAAGGCAGGTCCCTTTCCGCTTCTGGTCAGTTTCATTCCAGCAGATCAGCTGTTAAACCTAACAGCTGGTGGGGGGAGGGCTTCAAATCGACCAGAATTTCAGGGCAGCTTCCCTGTAAGAGCAGGTGAGGCCGCAGAAGGGCACGGGTAAGGAGCGTGGCACAGCAGGAGGGGGGTGGTCTGGGATCGTTCTGGGGTGGGGCAAGGCTCATCCCTGGTAGGGCTCTGCCACTGCCCCCAAATACCCAATACCCCACTAGGGCTAGGGGCCTGGGTATGAGCTTTCAAGAATCAAAGCTCCCATCAGATAGGTATCTGACCAAGAAGAAGAAGAGAAGAGGGTTTCAGAGCGGCTTACGATCTCCTTTCCCTCCCCCTCCCCAAAACAGACATCCTGTGAGTTAGGCGGGGCTGAGAGAGCTCTCTCTCGAAGACTGCTCTTGAGAGAACAGCTCTGAGAGAACTCGTGAGTGACCCAAGGTCACCCCGGAAGCTGCATGTGGAGGAGGAGTGGGGAATCAAACTCGGCTCTCTCAGATTAGAGTCCCTGCTCTTCACCACTACACCAAACTGGCTGTACCAAACTAAGGGAACTCTGGCTCTCAAAACCTTACACGTTGGTTTGAGGACAGCAACAGCTTCCATCATGGCTGGCACCCTTCCTGGACCCCTATCGCTTGAAGGGCCTACCCCCCCCCCGTTCCCATAAGGCACCCACAGGCCAGAAACAGGAGGGAACCATAAATTTTGCCACTTGATTTAATTAATGGATTATATGTTTTGATGGTGGTTTTATTGTTTTTAAATGTGTACAATCGCCTAGAGCCCCACAATCGTGGGGATTAGGCGAGTCAAAAAAATAATAATAATGCAATAAAATACATAAATAAATACCCCAAGAATCTAGTTGGTCCCTGAGATGCTACTGGGCTGGGATTTGTTTTTCTTGTCCAATTCATGGCACGTGCTGCTCACGGCTTTCCAATAAAGCTATCTTTGAATACTGAGAATTCAGTGCCATTTTGGGAGCTGCCTTGAGGATCCCACTGGGAACTGAAGAAATGGAACAAAGGTAAAGGTTTCCTTTGCTCGAAAGCCAATCGAATCCGACCCGAGGGGGCGGTGCTCATCTTCGTTTCCAAGCCGAAGAACCAGCACTGTCCGAAGACGTTTCCATGGTCACGTGGCCGGCATGACTAGATGCACGGAACGCTGTTACCTTCCCACCAAAGTGGTACCTATTTATCTACTTGCAATTTCTTGCTTTTGAACTGCTAGGTTGGAATAGCAAGCTAGAAAGAGAGATGGGTGCATGTGTTGGGGGGGGGGACTGGGAACAAACGGAATGATTGTCCAGCCTGGAGGAAATGTTTGCAGCCTCAGTCCATATAACAGAAGTGCACCAGTCCATGCGTAGAGAGACAGAACACCTGAGCTAAAATGAGCAGAAGGTTTTGCAGAATCAGGAAACTCGCAGCGGTTTAGAGAGAACAATACTGACGGAGCACGTGGGGAAGAAAAACAGCCGAGAAACCATTTGCCTCTTATTTCCATAGCTTCTTATTTACCTCTTATTTCCATAGGCATAAGAAACGCCTTCCTAGATCAGACCAAAGGCAATCAACACTGATATCCCGTTTCAGAAAATCCAAAAGGATTTCTTTATTCATTTATACCCTGCCTTTCTCCTTAGTGGAGAATCCAAGCCGTTCACACTATTTTTCTCTCTATTTTATCCTCATAACAATCGTGCGAGTAGGACAGTCCAAGCCATGACTGGCCCAAGGTCACCCAGCAAGCTTCCATGTCAGAGTGGGGATTCTAACCTGGGTCTCTCTGATCCACGGTATTTTATTTATTAAGATTTATACCCCACCCTCCCCGCAGAGCGGGCTCAGGGCGGCTTACACGGGGCAAAGCCCATATAAAACAGATAAAAGCAATAAAACATTAATGACAATTAATAAAAATTATACTCAATTTAACAAGATGGTCTCCAGGGTGATGTTATCCTATAGCTCAACCAGGTAAATCCAGTGGCCACGCAGAATTGTGGCAGATCTTCTTGGGCCATCCTTAACCCCAATGTTGTCCACCTCATTGGTGGCGGTGGTAGTGGTGGCCTCTATGTGAAAGCCTGGCGGAAGAGCTCCGTCTTACAGGCCCTGCGGAACTGCATAAGGTAACAGCTACACCACAGCTACACCTGACCTAGGATCTAGTGGTATTCAGATGACCTGGCTTAGATGACCCAGGAAGGCAATGGAGTAGGCAGACTCAAGACGTTCCAGCAATGGCTGTTAACTAGAGACTGAGACTGTGATCACACACACTATACAATCCACTTTCCAACAGGATTTTACTGTGTGGACTGGCAACATCCAGTTGGAAAGTGGATTGATTCAGCCCAAGGCAGTCTCATGGGGAGGGGCTGTGGCTCAGTGGAAGAGCCTCTCCTTGGCATGCAGAAAGCCCCATGTTCAATCCCCGGCATGTCCAGTTAAAAAAGGACCAGGCAGGAGGTGATGGGAAAGACCTTAGAGAGTAGCTGCCAGTTTGAGTAGACAACACTGACCTTGATGGACCGAGGGTCTGATTCGGTATAAGGCAGCTTCATGTATGGTTGGGGAGGGGCTGTGGCTCAGTGGCAGAGCCTCTGCTTGACACACAGAAGGTCCCAGGTTCAATCCCCGGCATCTCCAGTTAAAAGGACTAGGGGAAGTATGTGATATGAAAGATCTCTGACCTGAGACCCTGGAGAGCTGTGAAGAGGGCCTGTGGCTCAGTGGCCGAGCCTCTGCTTGGCATGCAGAAGGTCCCAGGTTCAATCCCCGGCCTCTCCCGTTAAAAGGACCAGGCGGCAGGTGATGTGACTGTGGCTCAGTGGCAGAGCCTCTGCTCGGCATGCAGAAGGTCCCAGGTTCAGTCCCTGGCATCTCCAGTTAGAAAAAGACCAGGCAGGAGGTGATGTGAAAGACCTCTGCCTGAGACCCTGGAGAGCTGTAAAGAGGGCCTGTGGCTCAGTGGCAGAGCCTCTGCTTGGCATGCAGAAAGTCCCAGATTCAGTCCTCAGCATCTCCAGTTAAAAAGGA
>NW_015174295.1:233076-251685 GCF_001447785.1 Gekko japonicus
GGCGCAGTGGCAGAGTCTCTGTTTGGCATGCAGAAGGTCCCTGGTTCAATCCCCGGCATCTCCAGTTAAAAGGACCAGGCAGGAGGTGATGGGAAAGACCTCCGCCTGAGACCCTGGAGAGCTGTAAAGAGGGGCTGTGGCTCAGTGGCAGAGCCTCTGCTTGGCATACAGAAGGTCCCAGGTTCAGTCCCTGGCATCCCCAGTTAGAAAAAGACTAGGCAGGAGGTGATGTGATGGGAAAGACCTCCGCCTGAGACCCTGGAGAGGAGCTGCCAGTCTGAGTAGGCAGCACTGACCCTGGTGGACCGAGAGTCTCATTCAGTACGAAGCCGCTTCATGTATGGTCGGGGAGGGGCCGTGACGTGCGAGACCTTTAACCCAAGACCCTGCAGAGCCGCTGCCGGTCCGAGTGGGCGATACCGGCCTGGGTGGACCCCTGGTGGACCGAGAGTCTCATTCAGTACGAAGCCGCTTCATGTATGGTCGGGGAGGGGCCGTGACGTGCGAGACCTTTAACCCAAGACCCTGCAGAGCCGCTGCCGGTCCGAGTGGGCGATACCGGCCTGGGTGGACCCCCCAAGGGCCTGATCCCGTCCCAGGCAGCGCCCTGGGCCCGCCCTCCATGCACGCGCGGCCGGGCCGGGCCCCGCCGCCACCACCACGCCGGCTCATTAGCATATGCAAACGACCCCCCCTCTCCGCCCCGCCCCCCGCGCCGGACCTTGAGGCGGTTGAGCTGGTCGTGCAGCGCCGCCTTGACCCGCAGCAGCGTCTCCTCCTCCTTGCGCAGCTCCTGCAGGCGGCTCAGCATCCTCCCGCCGTCGCGCCCGCGCCCCGCCCGGAGGGATGACGACACCCGCGCCCACGCCGCCGGGAGGGACGCCCCACCGTCGCCGCCATCTTGCTCGCGGGCGGAAGTGGGCGGGCGCGCCTCGCCGGGGAGCACAGAGACGGATAGGGCTAGAGCGGAAGGCTGGCGAGCGGCCCACGTGGCGGTCCCGGAGGCGAAGGGAGGGGTCGTACTCATTAATGTTCCCTCTAAGCTGAGTTAGTGCGAGCCAGCTCAGAGTTTTTTAGCCTCCAGCTCAGGCAGGAGGGCCCCAAAGCGGACTAATTTATGCAGCAGCCCAATCGCTAGCTCACAACTTTAATGCCAGGAGCTCAAAAGGGCCAGATCCTGAACTTGAAGCTCAAATACTTTGGCCTCCAAATGAACCCTTCAAAGAAGCACCTCTACTCCCAGGGACTGTCATTCCACTCTGGGGGCAGTCATTTTAGTCCCAGATTAGTCTATCTGGGCCCTGAGACTTTAACAGAGAATCCATTCCACATTTTTGTTAAATACTTAAATACTTTCCAAGCAGTCACATTGCCATGGGCTATTTGGTCCAACTGTTTCCCCATGTCTAATTGCAATTAAACATAGATCTTCCTCCTCATTTGACTTCATTTTTGATTTGGAATCTAATATGTATAACATTTTCTTTGCAACTCTTCTTGTGCTGTAGTGTATTTCAATGGAGCCCATGCAAGTCTAGGAATAGGCTCCCATTATTTCCAAAGGGCCTTCAAGCCTCTCCCATGGTTTCCAATGGACACGTGTTCAAATCACACCTTGTGTTTTAGTGATCCATTACAATAGCCCTATAAGGTAGGCTGATGTAATTATGTCCACACTGTAATGAATTTTGGGGGGGGGGGGGCTGGGAGGCACTGGGTTTCCTAGGCAACAACAAAATTTTGTTTTTATGGCAACTCGTGATGTCACAGGACTAAGGGTAATGAGGCCATAAATAATTGAGAGTATTTAACAGCTCCCTTCAGGAAAAGGTCATCATTTCCATGTTTGGCCTCAGATGGTCAACATGGGCTTCAGAGGGGGCCGCGGGCCTACGCCCATGCGCACCACTCCACAGTGTACGCCCAGAAACCAGCACCAATCCTGTGGCAGCCGCAGCAGGGGAAGCGGCAGCAGCTGCAGGCCCTCCCCATTGCTTTCACATGAAGACCACGGGCGGGAACGAGGTGCCCTGCGGGCCGAACTGGAAGATACCCGGGACGGCTTCGCCATCGAGGTGCGGGAGGTCCGCGAGGCAGCCGCACGGGACCAGCGGTTGCTGACCGACAGGCTCAACTCCATATGGGCACAGCGGCAGGCCCGTGAGCTGCAGAAGCTCAGGGAAGAGTCAAAGAAACACCGAGAAGCTGAGATCCGGCAGCTCCTGCGCTGGAAACAGGCCGAGCTGCACGAATCTCAGCAGTTCCTGAAGAAAGAACTCGATGCTGCCATGCGCCAGGCCCGAGAACTGCAGCGTCAGCTGGCCAGAGAATTGGCCCTCCGGGGAAGCGGCAGCCGGAGAGGCTCGGGTGGGGTGCCGAATGCCCAGTGCCAGGCCAAACTCCCAGAGGTCCTGGGCCGGCTCCGGTGGGAGGTCCGCCACCTCGAAGCCGAGCTCGATTTGGAGAGGCGCCTGTTCCTGAAATATATTCTGGAGCACTCTGAAGGGGGGCCTTTGCCTACTGGGGCCCTGCACAGATTCACGCAGGCCTCCTTGCCCCCCGGAAACACAGTCAACAGTCGGGGGGCCGCTGGAGAGCACATTCAGGGAGGCGTGCCGCAGCCAGGCCAGTTGCCTGGTGAGCCGAGAAAGCCGGACGCAGACCAGTCGAACATCCTGAATGCCTTCGGGGAGAGAGGCAGTCCCCTTGAAGAGAGCGCTCTGCTAAGGGGGATCGGCTTCCCAGGTGTCCAAGAGTCTAACCCCAGAGTCAGCAGTCCCCCAGGACCACTGGACCTGGGTTACTCTGATAGAGAATTGGGTGATAAGGTGGTCGCTCAGCAACAGGCAAAAGATCTCAGCGGCCAAGCCGGCGTCCTGCTGGCCAAAGACGAGCAGACAGACGCCCTACAGAAGGAGCGTCAGGAACTCCAGGCTAAGCTGAACGCTCTAAAGGAAAGATGTACTCGCCTCGAAGAAGAGAACGGCCTACTAAGGAAGAACAGCTTCTCAGACATGCACGAAAAAGCCAAAATCCTCCAGCATGAAAGTGCTGATCTGGAAGTCATGGACCAGCGCTTGGGAGGAGCAGCCAAGAAACCCCCGGAGTTATCTTCAAGGATGGAGAGCAGCTTCTCAGACATGCACGAAAAAGCCAAAGTACTCCAGTATAAAAGTGCTGATCTGGCTGTCATGGCCCAGGACTTGGGAGGAGCAGCCAAGAAACCCCCGGAGTTATCTTCAAGGATGGAGAGCAGCTTCTCAGACATGCACGAAAAAGCCAAAGTACTCCAGTATAAAAGTGCTGATCTGGCTGTCATGGCCCAGGACTTGGGAGGAGCAGCCAAGAAACCCCCGGAGTTATCTTCAAGAATGGAGAGCAGCTTCTCAGACATGCACGAAAAAGCCAAAATACTCAGGCGCAAAAGTGCCGATCTGGCTGTCCTCGCCCAGCGCTTGGGAGAAGCAGTCAAGAAACTCCAGGAGTTGTCTTCAAGAATGGAGAACAGCTTCAGAGACATGCACGAAAAAGCCAAGATACTCAGGCGTAAAAGTGCCGATCTGGCTGTCCTCGCCCAGCGCTTGGGAGAAGCAGTCAAGAAACTCCAGGAGTTGTCTTCAAGAATGGAGAACAGCTTCAGAGACATGCACGAAAAAGCCAAGATACTCAGGCGTAAAAGTGCCGATCTGGCTGTCCTCGCCCAGCGCTTGAGAGAAGCAGCCAAGAAACTCCAGGAGTTGTCTTCAAGAATGGAGAACAGCTTCAGAGACATGCACGAAAAAGCCAAGATGATCTCTCGCTGTCTCAGAGAGATCCCAGTCAAAGGGAAGACGTCCATCTTCTCAATCCAGAAGATACGACAGGAGAATTGGAAGGATGGGAAACGGATGACCTTTCCATACTGCTACAGTCAGATCATCTGCGGCCTTTCAGACTTCGTCGTTTCCTAGTGCGCTACAGTTACGATCCATTCAGCGGTCCTAATAAGAACCCTGAGGCAGAACTTCCACTAACAGCTGGAGAATATGTTTATGTCTGTGGAGAAATGGATGAGGATGGCTTCTATGCAGGGGAACTAACGGATGGCAGACGAGGCTTCGTGCCCTCAAATTTAGTTGAGGAAGATGACGATCCCTTCGGTTCCATTCCGTTGGAGCCAAGCGGCATTTCCTACGACTTGGTCCAGGAGCCGAGTTTCTCCTGCCAAAGTGCTAGACGTAAGGAAACAACCAAGATCCTGGATGAAGACAGAGGTCTTAGTCGTCCGTCTGACGGACCAGAAGGAAAGTCACGTGAAGTCCCAGCAGCAGCGTCTGATATCCAAAATCCGGCTCTCCTGACTCTTTGGAACATCGCTAGCACCTCAGCAGAAATCACTTGGTCCCCAAGCAACGAAAGGTACACTCATCTGTTGCGCCTTGACGAGAAGAAATACAACGTGACCGAAGCAGGGATCTACTGCTACACCTTCCAGAACCTCTGTCCCAGCACCAAGTACTGTGTCAAAGTGGAACCTCTTGTGCCCCAGGAAGCCTTGGTGTCCCCTCGGGGGTGTTTGCAGCAGAAAGCCAGAGAAATGACGTTCATGACTCCGTCAGCAGGACCACCTCATGCTCCCATTGACGTCCAAGTACAAGTCGGTTCCTCTGCGGATATCCTGGTGATTAGCTGGTTACCGGAAACCATCCATCCAACAGGAGCGTCGAATGGGGTCAAAGTCACAGGCTACGCTATTTATATCAACGGACAGAAAGTGACTGAAATCATGTCACCAACCGTGGGGAGCATCTCATTAGACATTTCCCAAAGACATGTGTTCCAAGGGCCCCAGGTAGTGACTGTAAGAACTGTTTCTCCCTTCGGGGAGTCTGCGGATTCTGTCCCAGCTTTGATTCCATCAGACCTGCGGAAAGTTCCAAGCATCGTATCGTCCCCGTCTGTTGCATCTGGGCTGACTTCCCAAGACTCCTTCGAGTCTGAGGGCAGGCCGCTACCTGCAACGGAAGACACTGACAAGAAAAGGTCAGAAGTATCTTCGACTCAACAGATGATACTTGAAGCCAAACCGGACAGCAGAACGAGGACCGCAGACCACTCCATCTTGTCAAGGTTCTCTTGAAAACTGTGAACCCCAAGAAAATTTTTCTCAGTGAATAAATAAATGAGGCAGGTTGCCCCAATGGATAATGTCTCAATTGTCATTCCTTTGGCTGCTTCCTTGTCAAAGATGCAGTGACACAGTTGTTGTCGTTCAGTCACACAGTCGAGTCCGACTCTTCGCGACCCCATGGACCAGATCCCGCCAGGCCTTCCTGTCTTCCGCCGTCCTCTGAAGTTTGCTCAACTTCATGTTCGTTGCATCTATGACACTGTCTAACCATGTCATCCTTTGCCGTCCCCGTCTTCTTTGACCTTCAGTCTTTCCCAGCATCAGGGTCTAAACAATGTGAATCATGCCTTTACGAGAACAGATCCAACTTTTGACTGCTTCAGCAAGAAACTGAGCCACTATAGCTGTAATATTAGGATTAGCATCTTTTAGTAGATACTGGATAGTTTTTCCCTATTAGAACTATAATTAGGAGGAAATAAAGATTACAACAATTCTTTACCTAAGGATGAATGAAATTGGCAGTCAAAAATGATACGATATATTGAATCCACAGAATTTAAAGGACAAGAACATAACCTTTCATGTAGAGGGATTTCATTAGATCGGAGAACATTTTTGAAGGGAAATGCTTCCTTGTCCTTTGGCATGCCTGAAGAGTAGATCCATGGGGAGCTGCGGTGGCTCAAGTGGTTAAGACGCTGAACTGCAGGCTGTGGAAGGTCGGTCATTCAGCAGTTCGAGACCCGAGTGCGCCGCATGACGGAGTGAGCTCCCGTCTCTGACCCCAGCTCCTGCCAACCGAGCAGTTCGAAAGCAAGAAATTGCAAGTAGATAAATAGGTACCGCTTCGGTGGGAAGGTAACAGCGTTCCGTGCGCCCTGGTGTTTAGTCATGCCGGCCACGTGACCACGGAAACGTCTTTGGACAGCGCTGGCTCTTCGGCTAGGAAACGGAGATGAGCACCGCAACCCTAGAGTCTGATTCGACTGGCTTTCGAGCAAGGGAACCTTTACCTAAGAGTAGGTACACAACATTTGGAATGATACAATGTTTGGAGTCCAAAACAGTTCAAAGACCCACATGCTCTGGCCAGCCAAATCACCGCCACCATGATATCCACATAAAACGAGTTGAGAGTTGCTCTGATGCTTTGACGTCGCTTCCGGATTAGCACTCACAGTGACATTGCAGCGCCAATGAAACACCGAACATCTAGACTTTGCCCTCCCTCTTTCTCCCACATTCCCAATCCAAATCAGCCCCGTTGTGCTTTTACACAGAAGTTGCAACCGGGAACTCACAACAGCAGTATGGCCGTAAGTCCTTGTGGTAGAAGCCTCCTGACTCATGTAGCCATTAAACTTTCCGGAGTCAGAAAAGACTGCTTAGGGAGGGGGAACGTGGAAAGCATCCATGACTGTCAGTTCCCATCGCTGTATGAACTCACGTGCTGTCTGTCACACGTCATGGCTGACTCAATGGACTTGCAGTGTCAAGGTTGGTATGTACTATTAGCCACAAGGTATAGATCCCGGTGGAAGACAGGAGGGCCTGGCGGGAGATGATCCATGGGGTCGCGAAGAGTCGGACTCGACTGTGCGACTGAACAACAACAAAAATAGATAGGAACTCTCAGTCTTGGGCAAGGGATGCTCTGTATTCTTGGTGTCGGGGGGGGGCAACAATGGGAGGGCTTCTAGTGTCCTGGCCCCACTGCTGGACCTCCTGATGGCACCTGGTGTTTCTGGCCACTGTGTGATACAGTGTTGGACTGGATGGGCCACTGGCCTGATCCAACATTGGCTTCTCTTGTATTCTTATAGTCTGGGGCAAGTGATGCACTGTATTCTTGGTGCTTGGGGGGGGGGCGCAACAGTGGGAGGGCTTCTAGTGTCCTGGTCCCACTGCTGGACCTCCTGATGGCCCCTGGTATTTTTGGCCACTGTGTGACACAGTGTTGGACTGGCCTGATCCAACATTGGCTTCTCTTATGTTCTTATAGGAACTCTCAGTCTGGGGCAAGTGATGCACTGTATTCTTGGTGCTTGGGTGGGGTGGGGGGGGACAGTGGGGGGCTTCTAGTGTGGGGGCTTCTAGTGTCTTGGTCCCACTGCTGGACCTCCTGATGGCCGGTGGTTTTGGCCACTGTGTGAGTGTTGGACTGGATGGGCCATTGGCCTGATCCAGTGTTGGCTTCTCTTTTGTTCTTATTTTTCCAGGGCCACCATGGTTTCGGCTGCTGACCTCCAAGATCCCAACACTGACCCCTTGACGCTTAAAGAGATCCATCCTAAAGATTGAAGTGCTGCAAAATTTGCATCAGATACATCTTAAGAGGCCATGCGGTTTGGTGCCGGAGCACAGGCCACCAATATAGTGGTAAGAATGAAGCTATGGCTAAGTCATTGGAAGGTGGACCCTCTGTCTATTTTAGACTCATCGGCATTAAAAGAAAATCGGGACTTTAGACGCTCCTGCACCTTTGGCTATAGGTCCAGATTCCAACAGAGACAGCTCCCTCCTAACAAACAGGCCAGGAACCAACGAAACAAAGACCAACCACCAGACTGTATGGTTGGGGGTCAATTCTTGAATGCATCCTGTATCTCCAAATGGACTAAATGCAGAAGTTGACCTTTCATGTTTTCTGTAAACTACTTTTCTTTTTTGTAAACTGATTTTTTGTAAACTAATATGTGATGTTTCTTTAAGTGTACTGCCTCTTATCACGTTAGCAATCTACAAGGTCCCTTTAATTACGCTTTGTTAGGAATCACTAGAGACATCCATTTAGAAGCTTAGCAGCATATTTGAGCCTGAACATTTATTGAGATCAGCGTCCTACTTGAATGTAGTGTAAGTTACTACTAGGCTGGCTTTTTAAAATACTCTGTAACTTAAAATACCTTATATTTTTTCATTAAGAGGAACATTATATTACAGATTCTTTATGACTTGTTGTCAGGCACTTCATGAATACAGAGCTTTTGTACTACTCTGTAAGACTGTACCAGTATTTTATACTGTTTTCTATTTACATAGTATATACTCTAAAGAATTGTGTTTTTGTACACTACAGAATATCTCCTGAGGAAGATCCATTACTGAAACGTTATATAATCCGGAGACGACGTTGATTGTGTACCTACGCACAAGGATTTTCTTTTGACTAATGATGTTGTGGTGCTTTAGATTATAATACATAGGAAGCTTTTTCTTTGCAAGTCTTGGTGACTTCTTGATTTGTGGGTCAGACTCTCACGACTGTTGTCTTTATACTTGTTTTCTGGGGATCAATTCCAGCAGTTTCCTCACTTTTGTGCTTCCCCACTTACCAAGGCAGAACAGAGACGCCTTTTCTTCCATTGTGGCCTATTCAAATTTAGTGCACGTAGGGACAGTGGAACCAATGCCCCTAAGAACAGCATTTCCACGGGATTTACTCCATTCCATTTGTAGTCTCAAAAAAGAGCCGGAGACTGGAGAGCAATTCTAAATTAAACATAAAGAGTTGAAGCTACAGGTATTTGAAAAACTGAGCAGCGTCTCACAAAAGCTCATACCCTGCCACATATTTTGTTAGTCCTTCAGGTGCTACTGGGCTTTTGCTCTTTTCTACGGCTACAGACTAATACGGCTGCCCATCTTGATATATGGGTAAAGCAGCACAAGTTCCAGTTTAAAATCTCTTCACTGCATTCTGCAGAGCATTCAACAGGATGACGACGTGACCATGGGATGTCCCCTAGGCCTTCAAGATGTTTACCTGCATATTCCACCTTCCAGACAGTTCTTCCCTTTTTGATTTTCAGCAATTCCAATACAAGGCCTTACCGTTTTCGGCTGACATCAAGGGTGTTTGCCAAGGTCCTGGTAGTTCTATTAGCCTACCTATGACAACGAGGAATCCACCTTTATCCTTACCCTGGACTATATCCTCCGCAGTACCTAGGCAGCATAGGACACCAAGTCCATTTGCCAATCTCAGCCCCACCTTCCTCATGGGGTGTCTGTTGTGGGGAGGGGGAGGGAAAGGAAGATTGTCAGCCACTCTGAGACGCCTTCCGGTAGTGAAGGGCGGGGTAGAAATCCAATCTCTTCTTGGTTCATAGTAACAAAAAAACCTCTTTATCCAAGAAGGCCATTTAACAGAACATCTATACCACATTTAGCATGTTCCCAGCAGCATTTAAAAACATTTTTAAAAAAGATAACAGAACCACAATGCATACAGGTTAGCAAAAA
This sequence comes from Gekko japonicus, assembly GCF_001447785.1. Lineage (NCBI taxonomy): Eukaryota > Metazoa > Chordata > Lepidosauria > Squamata > Gekkonidae > Gekko > Gekko japonicus. The sequence goes on from NW_015174295.1 coordinate 242,435, forward strand.
GCAGCCTATCGGAGGAGGCACTTCCTGGCAGGCAGGGGGAACAAGAGATTAGGACCAACATTGAGTTCACGGTTACTGTTAGCATGCCAAGAGGTCACAGATGGAAAATCTCTTGAAGGCTGGGTTGGTATGTTGGTACTTGCAGGTGAACATGAGGAGAGTGACTTGTCAAGATGGGTGGCCATGTTAGTCTGTCTGTAGCAGTAGAAAAGAGCCGGAGTCCAGGAGCGCCTTACAGACTGACAAAATGTGTAGCCTTGAAGAGAGCAGCGACTCACGAAAGCTCCTACTCTGCCACAAATGTTGTCAGTCTTTAAGGTGATACTGGACTCTGGCTCTTTTCTATTCCTTAGCAATTGTTATGAAAACTCTGGGTCCTACTTAGACTGCTTTCTGCATCCCATGTGGTACGTGAACCACAGGTCAAGAACCACGGGAGTGCAGGTTACTGTAGAGTATGAATTGTAAACTGTTGCTTGATCCACCAAGTTTTTTCTCCTATACATCTTTCAAGTTAACACCTGTGACTTTATACACAACTGTTCACATGTTAAACCATTTAATCTGAATTCCCCACAGCTCCAACTTGGAAAGGGGAATTCAGGTGCTTTGCTACATTATGGTGGCCCTGTTTCAAACATACTTGAAGCAGTTCTATGCTTATCATTATCAATATACCGGAATACTATTTATAGGAAGACCTCTTAAATAACGGAGATTACACTCCCCCCCCTTTTTTTTAAAGGCAAGAACTATTTTCTACCTAACATTTTAACTCCTAAGTTACCACCCACAGCCAGTGTTCCCTCTAAGCCAAGTTAGTGTGAGCTACCTGACAGTTTTTTAGCCTCCGGCTCACACAATATTGTCTTCGCTCAGGAAGGATGACTCCAGAGCAAACTAATTTATGCAGTAGCCAAATTGCTTGCTCACAACTTTAATGCCAGCGGCTCACAAAGTAGAATTTTTGCTCACAAGACTCTACAGCTTAGAGGGAGCATTGCCCACAGCTGATATTCCCATGAAACCTTCCTTCCCTCGAAACCCCCAGCCAAAATTCACTGTGACACAATCTTTGGATCACACGGGTGTGCCTGGTGTACCACAAGAACACAAATATCACAGAGTACTACAACTTCCGACCCCCCCCCAGATACTAAAAATAGCAGTGGGGCCTACTTTTGAGTAAACACGCCTAGGATTACACTGCAAACCTTCTTAACCTGGATCTAAAGATTAAGCACCTCTACAAAACAGTCACTGGCTTCTGAATTTCCAGTTCAGCCACAGAGAGCCTTTGCGAAGACATTCTGGACAGATTTGTTTTTTATTCACTGTAATCCACAGTACAGCCCTTTACAGCACACAAAGCCACGCTTATGCTGCGGCTTTCTTGGCTTCTTTAGTTTTTTTAGGTTCTGCAGCTTTCTTTGCTCTTGCAGCGGCGGTGGCAGCAGCGGCAGCCGCTACCTTCTCTCTCCCCTTCGCTGCTTTTTCTTCTCTCAGCTTGTGCTGTAAAGGGGAGAAGGGAAAAAAAGCTTAGACCTTCTTGTTTGGAGTTCTTTTAAAAAAGGAAGTTCTAGGATTCCAATCCCATTTTCACCCACTCACATTCCGAGCATGGCGCAGAATGGTGTTGCGCCTCATGGTCTTGGCATACGGGTTCAGCTTAATCATAACTCTCAAATTCTTCAGTGGATTCTTCTTCAGAACTCTGCGGTGAATCTTTTTCCTGCAAAAGACGTTTTGGATGAGCACCCGACTGTTCCGTGAATACACAAGCAGAAGCGGGGTGTGTGTGTGTGTTTCAGTTTAGCAGAGACTAGCATCTGGGAGACACAACTTCAAATCCCCACTCAAGTCATGAGGGTCACCCTGAGGTCAATCACTCTTAGAGACTTAGCCTACCTCACAAGGCTGTTGTGAGGATGACGCGAAAGGACAGAGAATTTACGTATGTCACTCTGAGCTCCGCGGAAGAAGGGTACGATTAAAATGTACTACTGTAAGGATAATGATTCTTCATTAAACCACCCAAAAGCAAGACTGGGGGGGGGGGGGGAAAGAAGATCACCTGCACACAAAGAGATCTACTGCTGCACAAGATCACTGAAATCATTGTGTCATCCTAACTCTCACCGTCATGTTGGGCTCCCGCCCCAAACCTGACTGGTTTAGGCCTTTCTACAACTTTCTTTTCAACTCTCCAGCTTAAAAGTGGCACACACTTACTTTGGCGCACGCAGGGCCCTCTGGATCTCCGGGCTTTTCAGGATTCTTCCAAGATCTGTATTGGTCATCTTGTGCATTGGCAGACTGCAATTTGAACACAGGCATTAGATTCGGATTTCCACCTATGACACGTTACTCCCTTTCCCAAGTTAAATAGTCTCATTCTGTACACTAAACAGCCCTCAGTTGTGCGTGAGGATTCTCAGTCAGAAACTAGACAAACCCTCCAGTTTTGACCACGCTTACTTGTAGTTGCTCTTCAGGGTGGCCGGCTTGCGCCAGGTGCCGTACAACTCATCCAGCTTGCGGAAAGCACTCTCCGTCCAAATGCAGAAGCGTCCAACGTGGCCTCCAGGAGCAAGTCTCAGAAGGTTCAGTTTGTTGACATCAAGAAGAGTAATTCCTATCAAACAGGAAATTGGCACGTGAGACACACGGCTCTACGAAAGAGGCAAACACCCGCAATAGAGACTTGGGAAAGAAAAATTAGCTGAGTATGCAACACTGACAAAAATAACTATATACATAAAAGACCGCTGAAAGAATTTCAGCAGACATGGAAAGGCATATGATGGGAGTAGTTAAACATCTTGAAAGTTTTTGAATTCATTTAATATATAAAGTATTTAAGATATTTAGGAAAAGTAAGACTTAAAAGTGATAAATGACTAAAACAATACCCAGGTTTAAGGATGGTTTAAACTTAGTATAGAAATTTAATTGTTAAAAATGTAATCTCGTTTGTTATTAGACTAGTGCTGAATACTCAGAAATATTTTGTTTCTTATTTCAGAGAGAACTTACTCCTGAATACTGTAGTAACGTTTTATTTGCTTCTTTTATATCTGAACAATGTATTTTTATTAATACAGTTGATTCTACTTGTTGTATGCAACTGTTCATGATACTTGATACATTTGGTTGAATTTACACTTTCCCTTACCCTTTTGTATCACACTTTTTGTTTTTGAAAATAAAACATTAAATACAACTGGACACTATTTTGCAACCCAGAAGACAGAGGAAACGCAAGCTTCCCACGTGCCCCAGACGAAGCGCCCTCTGTAAGATCTACACCTTGGTGCATTTTGTCAGAACTTCCACCAAATCATGTTTATTTCAGAAACACGGACCAATGAAGTGGAATATCATCATTTCCAGCACCTTTCCTACAACCTCAAAGACCCTCACCATCATCCCCCCCCTCCCCTTTCCGGTTTTGTTAATGCAAAAAGGTACCTGGGATGTTCCTGAAAGCTTTGATGATGCCGTGGTCCTCGTGGTAGATGATGCAGGGGCCCCTGCGCTGGATGCGACGGCGGTTCCTCATTTTGCCCTTGCCAGCCCGCATACGCTGAGAGGCGTAGACCTGAGAAGAAAAGGCACTGCGTGTCAAAACCAGACACTCCACCACTTTCAGGGGTCGCAAGGTCAGACTATTTGCAAGTCAGAACTTCACAATCACCACTGTTCATCTGAAACACGGACCAGTGAAAACAATTCATCATTCCGCAAAGCGATTAAACACCTAACTTCAAGAAAAGGCGTGCTGGCTAGCTACAATGTTTGCACAAACTACTTGGACTAAGGCACCTCTTAGCAGTGTAGTTACTACATTCCTTTCGCTAGCTTTATCAGCACAAATAACCTAGAACCACCCTCGCTTCTGCAACCAACGATCAACTCACCTTTTTGATATCGTTCCAGGCTTTCAGCTTCTTCAGCAACAGCACAGCCTCCTTAGTTTTCTTGTAACTCTCAACTTTGTCTTCAACTACCAGGGGCAGTTCTGGAATCTCCTCAATGCGGTGGCCTGAGTGAAAGAACCACTTGCAGTTTGAATCAGAAACACTGCTGAAAGGACACTTGTTCACAAATGAACCCCGACAGAGGAGAGCAACAAGAAACTCCTCTACAAGGCTTTCCATACTAAACCTGCCCACAATGACCCTCCTATAGTGGTGGGAGAAGAGGAGATTGGATTTATACCCTGCCCTTCACTGGGAGTTTCAGAGCGGCTTACCATCGCCTTTCCCTTCCCCTTCCCACAAGAGACACCCTGTGAGGGAGGTGGAGCTGAGATAACTCTTTTCAGAACTGTCCCTTGAGAGAACAGCTCTGACCAGAACTATGGCTTGCCCAAGGTCATCCAGCAGCTGCAAGTGGAGGAGTGGGGAATCAAATCAGGTTCTCCCAGATTAGAGTCCACGCACTTAACCACGGCACCAAGCTGGCTCAAGTCAAGTTGCAGCTGACTTACAGCTACCTCTGTATGTTTTTCAAGGCAAGAGATGCACAGAGGTGGCTTGTCATTTGCCTACCTCCGAGTAGCAACCCTGGACTTCCTTGGCGGTCTCCCATCCAAGTACTAAGCGGGGCTGACCCAGGTATGATGAGATCGGGGTCGGCCAGGCCACCCAGGTCAAGGAATGTCCCTCTATACAAAGCCTCATTTCTCCATTGAGACAAACATCCTCTGCCACTTAGAATCCGGATGTATGACTGTCATGCCAAATACTCCTATCGCTAGAGTTGTTCTGACACCCCGTGTAAAAATACACTTACCTTTAGACATCACCAGTGCTGGAAGAGCCGAAGCTGCCAGAGCAGAGCAGATGGCATAGCGCTTCTGGTTTATGTTCACCCTGCGGTGCCAGCGCCTCCAAGTCTTGGTCGGGGCAAACATGCGACCTCCACGACACATCTACGCATCCAGCATCAAGGACAACCACCAGAATATTTGCGGATCAACCCCTCTTGCCAGCTTTGCTCAGAGTTAGTTGGTCGTCAACCGTCTGCCTCGGCTGCATGACAGCAGGCAACTGTCGCCAAGCACAGAGTAGGACGCAAATTACGACATCATGGCAAGCAGGACCCCTCCCCGCCTCTTTAGCCATTCACCGGCCAGTGCCTCCGAGTATGTTCTAAGGGCACGTGCAATTGCATTTAGGGTCTTAAACTGCAGCGCTCCCTGGGAATGACAGAAGGCCAGAGTTTGAGGACGTGCCCACAAGAGGGAGCCAGAACAAAGGATACATTGCCAAAAGCACCCTGGCCAGATCGATGCGTTCCACCTCCGCGAACCCTCGGGATACGAGCCACGGCTCTACCGGTACCCCAAGATTCAGCACTGGTCTGATGCCCTGAAGAACACAAAGCACATACAGCATGAACCATTTTGCTCCTGAAAATGTTAGGTCACCATGTTCTGAAGGATTTAATGGCCACCGTCAGAACTTCCACTGTTATCAGAAAACTCAAAAACACGGACCGATGAAGTGGAATCTCATCATTTCTGTATGGCACATCCTGAAATTTAGTTTTAAGTAGTAAATATTTAATCCTTCTCACTTAAGCCCTAAAACAGATATGGGACAAAAAAAAAACAACACCAGGAATTAGGTTCTTCCTATTAGTATCTAACAAAAGCTAGCAAAACCCCACCACACGCTGCTGCTGTAATTAATGTAATAAGACTTAAATCAGATCTCAAAAACCTCATTTGAAAAGGATGTCTACATCTACAGGTTGCCTTCATACATTTTATCTGTAACCCAAGGGGCATTTGACAGGAAATTTTATGGTGGATCTTATGTCAACTGCAGTATTCCCTCTAAGCTGAGCTAGTGTGAGCTATCTCACAATTTTTTAGCCTCCTGCTCACACATTTTGGTCTTACCTCAGGAAGGGTGGCTCCAGAGCAAACTAATTTATGCAGTATCCAAATTGCTTGCTCACAATGAATGCCAGTAGCTTACAAAGTAGAACCTTTGCTCACAAGACTCCACAGCTTAGAGGGAGCATTGGTCAACTGTGGCAGAATTTTAGCCAAGACTAGGCCATTTCTGTATAGTAATCTGAATTAACCTATACTTCACTGTTTGGTTCTATTCCACAAGACTTTGCAAGCCAGCTCCAGAAAGCCCGTTCGTGGGGAGGGCGGGTTATAAATTTAAATAAATAAATAAATATATTCCTCTTGCCAAGCATACAGGCTTTCTAAGGTACCTCACCCTGCATTTGTCCTTTCTCCTAAAAGCATTGCTTACATTTTTGATATCGGTGCCAAGCTCCAAAACCCAAACATATATGGGTTAGATGTACAGGAGGCACCATATCTGTTCCAGTCTTTTTGACATCATAGCTAATAAAAATATATCTGGGCAAAAGTTCATGGTATCAACTTAAGACGGGCTGGTCTGGTGTTTGTCAGCTCTGGTTCATTCTTGATTGACGCCTCCATTGGTTCCTACTGACTGAAAAGAGCATAAAATTGTCCAGGTGCTTGGCCAACATACCACCTGTGTCTGTGCCAGTCCTGGTCTTGTAGCCCAGGAACGTTCCTTGTTCTTTCTGAAGTGTACACTATATCAAGTACTGGAATTTTCAACAAGTTATTGAGTATTGTTACTGAATACATGTTACTGAGTGCTACTTGTGCCTGGTTTTAAGAATTAATAGCTTTTGTTCAGAGCAACTGTTATCTCTCTGTTTCTCTCCCTCTGGAGGCCTGTGTTCCCTGGCCAGACTCCATCCACCCATGAGAAAGAACCTCGATGGAGGTTTGGGGATTCCAACAAGCGGTCTGGATCCCTAAATTTCCCAACGTCAACTCACAACACAAAACAACTACAATTTAACCATTCTTGCCCTGAAACCACCTGCTTTCACGCCTTTGAAAGCTATCAAGAAGTGCTGCCTCTAATTTCTAGCTAACGTCCCTGAGGAAGTTCAAAGATGTTCTTTCCTATACATCTCTTACCTGCGAGCTCACTGACAGCGTAGGGTTGTCTGTTGTTCTTTCGCAAATTGGTGTGAACGAAGTTCACAACGTCAGGGCGGATGGGAGCCTTGAATACAGCCGGCATGGTGACACTTTTACCTGACACTTCTCCCTTTTCGGAGTACACCGAGACTAGTGGACGAGTACAAGCCTGGGTGGGTGGGGGTGAAAAATAGTCACTTTAGCCACAAGCAAACTGTATTACCCTCGTTCCTCAACAGCACAAATATTGCTCAGTCCCAAGAGGTCTTCAGCTCAACGGCGACAGTGTGTGAACAGCAGGCAACTGTCCCTGAACGCCAGATAAGACGCAAATTACAACATCACAGCAATATGTGCACACACCTACAGACGATACACACAAATACACAGTATGTTCAAACTGAGTAGCCTGTTCCTCAGCTTCTCCAAGTGTAAAACCCTCTTTGCTAAGGTAAGCGGTGTTATTGACAGCTTACAGCTGCCAGTGTTAAAGAGACTGCAGAGAGTTATGCCAGTGTGCACCTGTGTGCCATCACTGAGGGCTTTAAACTTTTTCAAAATATGGAAGAGCATCAAATGGGTAATTCTGAAGGATTTCTAACATGGGATTCAGAGTCTTTTGAGGATGTGGGCACAAAGACCACCCCACAGTGGTGACTATAGAGGCCTTGTAGGGACCCAAAGCAGTTTACATCATCCCCCCACCCTCCATTTCAGCCTAAGGCCCTTGGCAGGCTGATCTTCCATGAATGTCTGGCGTCTTTTTCATTTTCCCACCCCACCAACGTTACGGTTCACCTGCTCAACTTGCTGGCTTACAAGAGCTGCTTGCATTGTAGCTTTGAGTCTGATTTTCTATAATAGATTTAGATATAATCCCACCTTTCTTCCTCATGGCCAACTCCAGAGGCAACAAACCTCTACTTTCCTGTGCTAAGAGGCAGCATGGGGGGTTTGGCCCTGTGGACCAACTGACTGGACACTGCGTGGAACAAGCTGATGGACTAGATGGACCATTGGCCTGATTAAGAAAGTTAACTTTTACTCTGATTATCCTCACAACAGTGGGATAGGACAATCTGAGAGAAGAAGAGCCCTATGGATGAATTCATGTCTCCCAAGCTTTAGTCTGCCAATATAGCCTTGGCAAACACACACTAGATTTTTTTTTTGCCCTTTTTTGCTCTAAAATCCTTTTTTATCTAAAGAAGTCCTGTAAGACAAAAAGTGTGCTGTAAAATCAACAAATGGCATTAAATTGGGATTAAACAGACTCATGAAGCACAGCTCCATCAGTGACTACTAGGCAAGCTGATTCAAGGGAACTTCCATAGCCAGAGGCAGTCAACCTCTGAATCCCAGTACAAGAAGGCAACATGGAGTGGGTGCCCTTGCATATATTTATAAATGAAACTAACAAACCAAGGTCAGGTTGGTGGCGATTAGGACCAGGACGTTCTCCCTGGTGGCGCCGGATGCTCTGGAATGAGCTCCCTAATGAGATCAGAACCCCACGAGACCTCCAGCAATTTTGCAGGACCATTTCGCCGGGCGTTCCAGTAGGAAAGACCCTATATCGGCTGTGCTGCACTTGCACCTTATTATACGACACCGCCACATTTAAATGGTTTTAACTGTATTTATTCAATTGGAAATGAGCTGAACTATTTTATTGAGTTGTATTTTATGTATGTATTTATGCTGGTTTTATAATTGTTGTAAGCTGCCCTGAGTCGCTTTTGCAGAAGGACAGGATAGAAATCTAACTAATAAATTAAATAAATAAAAGTCCAATTCTGATGGAAGCGTGCAGCACGCCGAAGTGCACATGGCACACGAAAGCGGCAACCAGAACCCGATTTTGTGGGCCTCATGCCACTGGACACACTCTAAGATGTTCCCTCTAAGCTGAGTTAGTGTGAGCCAGCTCACAATTTTGTAGCCTCCAGCTCACATCTTTTTGCCTTAGCTCAGGGAGGAAGGCTCCAGGGCAAACCGATTGATACAGCAGCCAAATCGCTGGCTCACAATTTTACTGCCCAGTAACTCACAAAGTCTCCTGCCAACCTAGCAGTTCCAAAGCAAGAAATTGCAAGTAGATAAATAGGTACCACTTCGGTGGGAAGGGATCAGCGCTCCGTGCGCCTTGGTGTTTAGTCACGCCGGCCACATGACCACGGGAAACGTCTCCGGGCAGCGCTGGCTCTTCGGCTTTGAAACGGAGATGAGCACCGCAACCCTAGAGTCGGACTCG
>NW_015174295.1:252392-253786 GCF_001447785.1 Gekko japonicus
CCCCGCCTCGGACCTGACCGCCGTGGCCCTTCGCGGCCCCCCCCCCCCGGCCTGTCCCGCAGGCCCGCTCCGGCCTCTCACCATGATGGCGGCGACCAGCGGAGGAGCCCCTCACGCTGCCTTCTCCCTCCGCCTCGGCCCAGCCGGAAAAGGAAGGACTCGTCACCGCTTCTCGCTTTTCCCACGTCGCCTTCCTCCGACGGGGGAGCCCCGCCTCCTCTGCCGGCGCCCGAGGGAGCCGCCCGTCGCCCCCTCGGGGTCGATTCACGCCTCTCCCCCTGTCTCGTCTGAGGGAAACCCCGCCCCGTTCCGAGCCCTTCGCGCCGGGCCGCTTCGGGAAAGACAGGGATTATTCTTTACTAGCAGGGCGGAGGCGGGCCTTCTCACTCCGGCGGATGGATTCTCAGTGGAGGAATTAAAGAAGTTCTGGCGCGTCGTTCGGTTGTCGCGGTCGGGGGAGGCGCGGCTGCGCATGCGCAGGCGGGGGTTTGACTGCCGGGGCGCGCGATGGAGTCTCGGTGCCAACAGCGGCGGGAGGCGACCCTGCGGCTCTGCGGCGTCGTACAGCAGTGAGAACTCCCTTTTTTAATATATTATGTTTTTTAAATAATTCCTTTTTCCAGGAAGCTCAAGGGAATGTACATGTTTCTTTGAAATAAGTTTTCTTTTCGTTCTGCTTTGTCTTCTGGACGACAGCCCTGTGAGGTAGGCCAGCCTGAGACACTAGAGTGGGATTCGCTGCCAGAGGATGTCGTGAGGGCCGCAGGAAGAGGCAGCTTTAAAAGGGGATGACAGAGATTCGTAGAGGATCAGTCCATCAGTGGCTACTAGTCAGGGTGGCTGAAGAGAACCTCCACATTCAGGGGCACTAAACCTCTGAATCCCAGAAGAGCCAGGAGGCAACATCAACTGAGAGCCAGTTTGCTATAGTGTCTAGGAGTGCGGAGTCTAATCTGGAAGAACCGGGTTTGCTTCCCCACTCCTCCACATGCAGCTGCTGGTGTGACTTTGGGCCAGTCACAAGTCCTCTCAGAGCTGTTCTCTCAAGGGCAGTCCTCGAAAGAGCTCTCTCAGCCCCACCTACCTCCCAGGGTGTCTGTTGTGGGGAGGGGAAGGGAAAGGAGATTGTAAGCCTCTCTGAGACTCCTTTGGATAGCGAAGAGCGGGGTATAAAAAACAACTTCTTCCTCTTCATGATTGATCAAAACTTTTCATCTTTTACAGCTTTGTAGGAAATGGCTATATCCTTTTGCTAAAAGCTTCCTTATACGTTCGCCAGAACAGTTTGTGCAGTGCCTTCTTGTGCAGAACTTACCGCCCACTAATACTTTAGCTGAATTTTGAGAACAAGAACAAGGATTGCAAGAACTTCGGTGAATAATTATGGGATAAGC
>NW_015174295.1:254231-256796 GCF_001447785.1 Gekko japonicus
TGGAGAAGAAGACCCTGATGCTGGGAAAGAGCGAAGGTCAAAGAAGACGGGGACGGCAAAGGATGAGATGGTCAGACAGTGTCATAGATGCAACGAACATGAAATTGAGCAAACTTCAGAGGACGGCGGAAGACCGGAAGGCCTGGCGGGATCTGGTCCATGGGGTCGCGAAGAGTCGGACTCGACTGTGCGACTGAACAACAACAACAAGCTTTCGTGTGCATGCAACAACAACAAAATCAAACAGTAATAAGGTGGGACAACAGCACTGTAATAAAATATTATTTGCCACATAAGAAGAGTTATTAGATGGGGAACTGAAAATTCAGAGGTTGGAGGGGACATCTGGCACCTTATAAGGGTGATTTTTGACGGGAGTGCCTGTCTGGTACATTAATGGCTAGATAATGCAACAGATAATGCAATGGACCATCACAACAAAGCTGGAATAACTGCAGAAAGGGAAACACAGGATCCGAAGAACCTTTTAATTTTGGTTATCTGCCACTGGCACAATTTGCATAAGATATTACCAGCATGTGAAATAGCGGTTAGATTGTATATTTCTGTTGGACTGTTGTTTTTTTTGGGGGGGGGAGCAATTAGTGAAAATAGATGTTTTGACGTGTTTCAGATTGGTTGAAGGAGAACAGAAGAACAGGAGCAAAGGACCACTTACCTTTGAGGTACAGTTTCTCCAAAGGAAATATTGTTTTATATATTAAAAAATGTAATGTAGAGGGGAAAAGCTCCTATGTCTGCAATTGCTTTTCTAAACTTCTTAGTGGGTATTTTAAAATGGGAGAGAAAAAAGAAAAGAATCAGTGTGTTTTAAAAATGCAGTTCTTCTGGGTTCCAGAAATAAGTATCCAGTCAATTGGAAATTAGCTAAGTTTCATGCTCTGCTCTGGAAGTTAACCGCTGTAAGCTGTTGTGGCCAGTTATTGGCATGAACTCTGACATGGCTACTTGTAAGGGAGATTTTTGTTTTGCTAAGGCAGGGTCTGAATGTTGCTGCTTTGTTCGTTTCCACTCTTTCTCTTATTTCAAGCCGTTTGATAAGAACATAAGAGATGCCAATGTTGGATCAGGCCAAAGGCCCATCCAGTCCAACACTCTGTATCACACAGTGGCCAGAAATACCAGGTGCCATCAGGAGGTCCACCAGTGGGGCCAGGACATTAGAAGCCCTCCCACTGTTGCCCCCCCCCCAAGCACCAAGAAGACAGAGCATCACTTGCCCCAGAGCCCCTAGCTATACCTTGTGGCTAATATCCACTGATGGACCTCTGCTCCATATGCTTATCTAATTCCCTTTTGAAGCCGTCCATGCTTGTAGCTGCCACCACTTCCTGTGGCAGTGAATTCCAAGTGTTAATCACTCTTTGGGTGAAGAAGTACTTCCTTTTATCCGTTCTAACCCGACCGCTCAGCAATTTCATGGAGTGCTCACGAGTTCTTGTCTTGTGAGAAAGGGAGAAAAGTACCTCTTTCTCTACCTGCTTTTTCCCAAGCAACCTTGGTGGCGATTTCCCTAAGAGAGACCATCTTTTGTTAGTAAAGAACTGTATCAATTCAACTTGAGGCTGGAGTCTGTTTTACGGTTGACACGCCCGCTTCGAAGATATGCACTTGGTGTGGCTTACGGCTGCTGTTTAGCTTTGTAGCTGAGCACCTCCTGAATAAACAAAGGTCCATGCTCTGCCACATCACTTAAAACAGGGGTGTCAAACTCATTTGTTATGAGGGCCGGATCTGACATAAACAAGACCTTGTTGGGCCGGGCCACATGTGTCATAAAATGGAATGCCAGGTAGCAGAGATATAAACTTCATAAAGGACACAAACACAAAGGCTCTTTTCCCCCTTAAAATAAAAACATGCTTAAAACATTAGCACTCTTGCAGTATTTTGTTTATTTAACAGTGTCTGATAACTGACCCTTCTTGCTCTGAATTAATGCATCAAAATGTCTGTATTGTTGCAATCTTGAGTATGCTGTTCAAGGGTGTGTATCTGTAAGCTGCAAACCTACGGTGACGCAGCAGCAGCAGAACTGGAAGAAGAAGCAGAAGACAGGCAGTTCCACTGCGGGCCTGACAAGAAGCCCCCCGGGGGCCTGATTCGGCCCCCAGGCTGCATGTCTGACACCCCTGACTTGAAGAACTTTGAGCAGGGGTGGGGTGGGGAAAATATGGCTGAGATGCCAGTTGTCAGCTGCCAGTCAGAGGAGGTGGTACAGGACAATAGAGCCAAATCGTTGGTCTCCCTTGGTGTGGCCTTACTTCATGAGCCAGTGCGCAGTTAGAGCTGTTTGATTTCCTTGTTGCCTGAAGCATTTAAATGCCCTTCAAAAAGCTGCAGTACAGAAAAACAACTCTTTTTGTTTTGCCAGACTGATGTCCAAGGGTTCCTGATTGACGAAGGATGTGCAAATCCCCTCGAGAACTTCTGGAACAGAGCCGGGCTGATGGTTGTTCTGGAGAAAGTGGTAAGAAGGCGATCCTTGTTTCAAAGCGTTGTGCTTGCGTTTGTGGGAATAGTCGTCTCTGTAACATAGTCGCT
>NW_015174295.1:257088-280216 GCF_001447785.1 Gekko japonicus
CTCTTTTTCAAGGACAGCTGTGCCAGAGCTTGTGACTGACCCAAGGTCACATCAGCAGGTGCAAGTGGAGGAGTGGGGAATCAAACCCGGTTCTCCCAGATTAGAGTCCGCGCACTTAACCACTACACCAAACTGGAGTACGACCATACTAGTTTTTATTAGCTCAGTGCGAGTGAGGAGTGATGAATTAGTTTTCTACTTTTTAGGATTGACTAGGACTGTAGGCGGAAACTTGTCTCCAACTGTTGGATGCCATGCTACACTATGAGATGGAAATATTTAGCAAGTAGGTTTAAGAAGAAGAGGAGTAGGTTTTTGTACCCTGCTTTTCTCTACTTTAACGAGTCTCAAAGTGGCTTGCCATTCCCTTTCCCTTCCTCTCCCCACAACAGGCCCTCCCCCCTGGTGGGGAGGGTGAGATAGAAATCAAATCAATTAACGAAATAGGTGGGGCCGAGAGACTTCTGACAGAACTCTGACTGGCCCAAAGTCACCCACCTGACTTCATGTGGAGGAGGAGTGGGGAATCGAACCCGGTTCTCCAGATTGCAGTCTGCCATTCTTAACCACTTCCCTAGACTGGCTCCAGTCATTTGCACACTGACCCTTACTGATCCGGTCTCATATGTTTACCATTCCTCCCCCCCGCAGGCAGCTCATATCATTGTATACGATGTCACAAAATCCAAACGTGGACGATTTGAAAATAAGCCATCCGGTGCCTCTTCCTCCACTGTGGGTGCGGTGTGATGGCACGGACCACCGACAAACTATCTGGCTAGGGGCTGAGCCCCTCTCCACTGGAAGCCACGTCACTGGGATCACTCTGCATACAGTTATCAGCAGTGGTAAGGAGTTCTCTGGCAGGAGCCCCTCCCAGCAAAATTTCCTTCTCAGATCTGAATAAGAACATTAGAGAAGCCCATGTTGGATCAGGCCAATGGCCCATCCAGTCCAACACTCTGTGTCACGCAGTGGCCAAAACCCAGGTGCCATCAGGAGGTCCAGCAGTGGGGCCAGGACACTAGAAGCCCTCCCACTGTTGCCCCCCCCCAAGCACCAAGAATACAGAGCATCCCTTGCCCCAGACCGAGAGTTCCTATCTATACCTTGTGGCTAATAACTCCTGGTGGATCTCTGCTCCATATGTTTATCCAATCCCCTCTTGAAGCTGTCTGTGCTTGTAACCACAAGAACATAACAGAAGCCTTGTTGGATGAGGCCAATGGCCCATCCAGTCCAACATTCTGTGTCACACAGTGGCCAAAACCCAGGTGCCATCAGGAGGTCCACTAGTGGGGCCAGGACACTAGAAGCCCTCCCACTCTTGCCCCCCCCCCCCCAAGCACCAAGAAGACAGAGCATCACTTGCCCCAGACCGAGGGTTCCTATAAGAACACAAGAGAAGCCACTGTTGGATCACGCCAGTGGCCCATCCAGTCCAACACTCTGTGTCACGCAGTGGCCAAAAACACCAGGTGCCATCAGAGAGTCCAGCAATGGGGCCAGAACTCCAGAAGCCCCCCCGCTGTCCCCCCCCCCGCAAACACCAAGAATGCAGAGCACCCCTTGCCCCAGATTGAGAGTTCCTATAAGAACATAAGAGAAGCCCATCTTGGATCAGGCCAATGGCCCATCCAGTCCGACACACAGTGGCCAAAAATACCAGGTGCCATCAGGAGGTCCAGCAGTGGGGCCAGGGCTCCAGAACCCCTCCTGCTGTCCCCCCCCCCCCGCAAGCACCAAGAATACAGAGCATCACTTGCCCCATATTGAGAGTTCCTATAAGAACACAAGAGAAGGCCATGTTGCATCAGGCCAATGGCCCATCCAGTCCAACACTCTGTCACACAGTGGCCAAAAACACCAGGTGCCACCAGGAGGTCCCCCAGTGGGGCCAATACAGTAGAAGCCCCCCCCCTGTTGCCCCCCCCCCCCAAGCACCAAGAAGACAGAGCATCACTTGCCACAGACTGAGAGTTCCTGTCTATACCTTGTGGCTAATAGCCACTGATGGACCTCTGCTTCATATGTTTCTCCAATTCCCTCTTGAAGCCGCCCATGCTTGTAGCCGCTGCCACCTCCTGTGGCAGTGAATTCCGTGTGTTAATCACTCTTTGGGTGAAGAAGGACTTCCTTTTATCCGTCCAACCCGACTGCTCAGCAATTTCACAGAGTGCCCACGAGTTCTTGTATTGTGAGAAAGGGAGAGAAGTACCTCTTTCTCCACCTGTTCTGTCCCATGCATAATCTTATAAACCTCGATCATGTCACCCCTCAGCTGTCGTTTCTCCGAGCTAAAAAGCCCCAAGCGCTTTAACCTTTCTTCATAGGGAAAGTGTTGCAACCTTTTGATCATTCTAGTTGCCCTTTTCTGCACTTTTCCCAATGCTATAATATCTTTTTTGAGGTATTCAAGGTGGGTCACCATGTTGGTGCGTCTGTAGCAGAAGAAAAGAGCCAGCGTCCAGGAGCACCTTAAAGACTAACAAAATTTGTGGCAGGGGAGGAGCTTTCGTGCATCACTGCTCACTTCTGCATATACGAAGTGCTCTGAAGTATTTCCAGTCTCCTCGGTTTTACTGTTAGCAAGAGGGGCGGTATGGGATCCATTCCTACCAGAACCTTCTCACAAGGGTGTCCGAACTGTCCCATAAGCAAAGCCCGAGGGAAACATACTCTTCATGCCAGTTGTGATCTTCCCTGCTAACTTCCAGTTATCTCTTTCATAGGCCCGTTGCCAAATAAAAACTGTTCTGCGGATTTGAAAGAACTGAAAGAGAGCCACAGAAGAAGACATGGCTGTTCTGGGGTATGTTTCTCTTTGTGTCTTGTTCACCTGTAAGCCTGTCCGTAGGGCTGGAAGAATCCCAAGTGCCCAGTTGCCCTGGCTCCTAGAACTGATGCTAGAGCTAAAAGCAGAGTCCACAGTAGGCCTGGTCCTTAACAGTGCCATCTTAAGCAGAGTCACGCCTTCCTAGGTCTGTTGGTATCAGTGAACTCCGAAGGGCATAACTCTGCTTAGATATCTGAAGAGGTGAGCAGCGACCAGTGTTCCCTCTAAGCTGAGTTAGTGTGAGCTAGCTCACAGTTTTTTTGCCTACAGCTCACGCATTTTTGTATTAGCTCAGGAGAGGTGGCTCCAGAGCAAACTAATGTATGCAGTAGCCAAATGGCTCGCTCACAACTTTAATGCCAGTAGCTCACAAAGTAGAAGTTTTGCTACAAGACTCCACAGCTTAGAGGGAAAATTGGCAGCGACTCACGCAAGCTCCTCCCCTGCCACACATTTTGTTAGTCTTTAAGGTGCTCCTGGACTCTTTCTCTTTTCTCCAGCTACAAACAGACTAACACGCGCAATGCTCCCTCTAAGCTGTGGAGTCTTGTGAGCAAAAATTCTACTCTGTGAACTGCTGGCCTTAAAGTTGTGAGCGAGCGATTGGGCTGCTGCATCAATCAGTTTGCTCTGGGGCCCTCCTTCCTGAGCTAAGACAGAAATGTGTGAGCCGGAGGCTAAAGAACTGTGAGCTAGCTCACACTAACTCAGCTTAGAGGGAGCACTGCGGGGCTACCCATCTTGAGCTAGCTGCTTTGGACCGTACTGTAAATCTGGGTCTGGTGTGCGATAATTCCAGTGCCCTGATAAGTCATTCCACAATTAAAAATGCATTTTTAGGGGATTGATGTGATGTCGGATTTTTATATTGTTCTAATCCTTTGTTCATTGTAGCTGAGGACGAAAGGCTTTGCCTCTTACAAGTTCTTTGAAGGCACCTTGCTGGACTCCTGCTCCCTGGAGGACACCTCTGCTCCACTGGAGAGAAATATAAATGTTGAGTTTGCTTGGAACGATGTGACGAAGATTCTGCAGCTCCCTCCGCCCACTTGTGCCGTTACTCTGGTAGGGAGAACAATCTTTGCCATTTCAGCGTTGTTACAGAACCAGAGTACTGAAGGTAAAAGGTAAAGGTTCCCTTGCTCGAAAGCCAGTCGAATCCGACTCTAAGGTTGCGGTGCTCATCTCAGTTTCCAAGCCGAAGAGCCAGCGCTGTCCGAAGACGTTTCCGTGGTCACGTGGCCGGCATGACTAAACACCAAGGCGCACGGAACGCTGTTACTGCTGAACTGCTAGTACTGAAACTGTGGCGTTAATTGTGGAACAAAGCAAGGATACGTGCATGGGCCCATGTATCTTCGAGACCGCTTCTTGCCATGCGAACCCCGCAGAACATTGCGTTCTGCAAACCAGCATCTCCTGGTAGTCCCTGGCCCCAAGGATGTCTGAGTTGCCTCAACTAGGGCCAGGGCTTTTTCGTCCCTGGCCCCCACCTGGTGGAATGTACAAGATCAGGGCCCTGCAGGACCTGTTACAGTTCCGCAGGGCCTGTAAGACGGAGCTCTTCCGCCAGCCTTTCAGCTGAGGCAGTGGGTCACCCGATACGGCCTCCCCTCCAGGGACCGCAGATTCTACGTTGCTGGAATCAACATCATCTGTCGAGACATATTAGATAGCTAGGACTAGATTGCTTTCGGTTTTAAATTTTAATTGATTTGTGTGTTTTAAATTTTAATTGTAAATGTGCAGATCAGTGCGTTTGGAACCTGCTCTGTGCCTGCTTTGTGGGGAGGGCAAGCTATACATTTAATAAAATAAATTAATTAATTTGCTTGTCCGTAAAACAGGAACAAAAACAGACCCTTTTAAACCCGGTTCATGTAGACCGATTTTCCTGTTGAGCATTGATTCCCTCCCCCCCCCCCCCCCGAACATTGATTATAAAATGGTTTGGGCCAGCAGGTTCAGTTTAATTATGTCCAAATAGAAGCGGATGTTGTGATGACCGCTTGCACAGGTAAATTTAAAAGGAGAGTAGACAGATTCACAGGGGATCGTGGAAGATGCCCAGGTTATCAGTGACTACTTGCCAAGGTAACTGAAAGGAACCTGAATAAAATCTGTCACTGGTAAAGGAATACAATACTGAATCTTTTTACTGTGGCCAAATTGATCATGGCATAACTTTAAGACCTTGTATTTAAACACAGACAGACAGTCTGATGGCTGGAAAAGTTGATTGAACCGAACTGGGTTAGGGCTTCTGAGAGAAAGAAGGCAAATTACACCTTTTTTTTTTTTTTTGCAAATTGCTGGAACCCTTTCTTCGACTTTGTAAATAGAAACAGGTTAACTATTGATAGATGTAATTGCTCTTGTCTGTTTATGGTAGATTATATGTACTGTGTTTCGATATGTTTAGCATCGTAAAGAGAGTGAATTGGTTAATTTATATTAAAATTAATAGCACAGTTCTTTGCATATTTGATTATATAATTACAAGCTGTATTCACTGGTAAACTTAGTTTATTCGCCTTCATTGGGCTCTATCAGTTTCTTATTCCACCTGAGTCTGTGTCTTTGTATTTTTGGAACTTCCAGAAGCTTCAGATGGCTTGCGGGGCCCCTTTGAGTTCTGTGTATGAGGTCAGCAGAGAGCTGCAGTCCCTTCTCGTAAGTATTTGTTGCCCACGCCGCAGCTAAGAGGTTTGTGTGCTTTAATCTACTGTGACACTAATGCCAGTAGAAACCTTCCAAATGAAACAGGCGCTCTTAAACAGGTTCATGGTTTCAGACTAGCACACGTGTGTGAGGAAAAGAAAGCTATGCAATTTTGCGTGCTCCGCGTTCAGTGGGCATCACAGTGGTACTTTTCTTTGTTTGATTCAAGTTTGATTTAGTTTCTCAGATGCACAAAGGGCGACTTCGCATTGCCTTTTCCCTCCGTTGTTATACGAAACCCATGTTGGAACAGAAATCCCCCTCTGCACTGCATGCCACTTTCATTTTCTTTGATCATCGGGTTTTTATGGTACCCTCTACACTGCATGCCGCTTTCACTTTCTTTGATCATCAGGTTTTTATGGTACCCTCTACACTGCATGCCGCTTTCACTTTCTTTGATCATCAGGTTTTTATGGTACCCTCTACACTGCATGCCGCTTTCACTTTCTTTGATCATCAGGTTTTTATGGTACCCTCTACACTGCATGCCGCTTTCACTTTCTGTGATCATCGGGTTTTATGGTACCTTCTGCATAGAATAATGGCCATTCAGGGGTGACTTTGTAGTTAGTACAGTGTTGGCCCGGTTTGCTGTAGTGGTTAAGTGCGCGGACTCTAATCTGGGAGAACTGGGTTTGATTCCCCACTCCTCCACGTGCACCTGCTGGATGACCTTGGGCAAGCCATTGTTCTGATAAGAGCTGTTCTTGAAAAAAGAGCAGTTTCTGTCAGAGCTCTCTCAGCCCCACCTGCCTCACAGGGTGTCTGTTGTGGGGAGGGGAAGGGAAAGGAGTTTGTAAGCCACTCTGAGACACCTTTGGGTAGTGAAGGGCAGGGTATAAATCCAATCCCTTCTTCTTCTCCTCTCTAATCAGTGTTCTCTGAGAGCCAGTTTGGTGTAGTGGTTAAGTGTGCGGACTCTAATCTGGGAGAACCGGGTTTGATTCCGCACTCCTCCACTTGCAGCTGCTGGATGACCTTGGGCAAGCCGAAGTTCTGTCAGAGCTGTTCTTGAAAAAGAGCCGTTTCTGTCAGAGCTCTCTCAGCCCCACCCGCCTCACAGGGTGTCTGTTGTAGGGAGGGGAAGGGAAAGGAGTTCGTAAGCCGCTCTGAGACACCTTTGGGTAGTGAAGGGTGGGGTATAAATCCAATCTCTTCTTCTTCTTCTTCTATTTGAATGTGGTTTTGAGCTGCACCTTTTCCTCAGTGTTGAGAAAATGTGGAGCAAATGCCAGAGGCAGAATCGCCCAAGGCATCAGTGCTTCCCTTCATAATTCCATCAGAGATCTCCCAGAGTAGCCGTACTACAGCAGTCGTATGGAACGGACATCCGAAATGCAAGGGGGCAGAACTTATTTTAGAAATGTAACTGCGTTATCAAGACCGAAATAAAGATTATGGTTTCTTATCACAATGTAAGAGTAATACTGTCTTTGAACCCTTGATTTCCCCATGTATAATCTTGTTAGTAAGTGCCCCATTAAAAATGTTTGCATAAACATTCCCCTAACTGATTTCCCTTAAGTGTGCGGCTCACTGTTCCACTGGCTTCTGAAGCTGGTAATACTTGTGCTCTCTCCACGTTTGAAAAAAAAATTGCAGTCAGTTTCAAAGATACAAGTGGTTCTTCTGAAATTATAAAACTAAACCGATAGGTGTGTGTATTAATTGCTTCCTGTTTATGGCGACCCAATGAGTTAAGGACCTCTGAAAGTTCTGTTGTTATAACCTGTACATAACCTGTGTTTTTTTCTGGGGCTCGTAGGCCTTGGCCAGGGGCTTGAAGACTGGCGTGACGGAGTGGAGGAAGCCTTCAGGAGGGAAATCGGCTGTTGAACTGGTCCAGAAACTTTTGAAAGGTAATTTTCGTTTAATAATTTGAAGCGGTAGTGTTGTGAATAGAATTGCCCTGCACGGCTTTAAAAAGTGCAGAGTTTTCCCTGGTAGCTGGGTTTGGTGAAGAAGAAGAAGAGGAGACTGGATTTATGCCCCGCCCTTCACTACCCAAAGGTGTCTCAGAGCGGCTTACAATCTCCTTTCCCTTCCCCTCCCCACAACAGGCACCCCGTGAGGCAGGTGGGGCTGAGAGAGCTCTGACAGAAACTGCCCTTTTTCATGGACAGCTGTGCCAGAACTATGGCTTGCCCCAGACCATCCAGCAGGTGCACGTGGAGGAGTGGGGAATCAAACCCGGTTCTCCCAGATTAGAGTCCGCGCACTTAGCCACTGCACCAAAAGGCCTGTTCCAACCAAAGCTTTGGAGTAGGGCAAAATTGTTCTTGTTCCGTGCATGTGCCGTTCTTGCTTCCTGCCTCGCCATAGTGCTGTGATGTCTCCTTGTCTCCCCTTGTAGGTCTAAAGGACGAAGCAAATGAATTAATGACGCCAAACAATAATGAGGTATGTGGAGCTGTAAAACCAGCCTCTCACTGCATTTTATCCTGCAGTCTTTTCTTTTCTTTTTAAAAAATATTTCTTTATTATAATCATAAGACATACAAGGAGCTGCGGTGGCTCAAGTGGTTAAGACGCTGAACTGCAGGCTGTGGAAGGTCGGTAGTTCAGCAGTTCGAGAACCGAGTGTGCTGCATGACGGAGTGAGCTCCCGTCTCTAGTTCCAGCTCCTGCCAACCTAGCAGTTCGAAAGCAAGACATTGCAAGTAGATAAATAGGTACCACTTTGGTGGGAAGGTAACAGCGTTCCGTGCGCCTTGGTGTTTAGTCATGCTGGCCACATGACCATGGAAACGTCTTCGGACAGCGCTGGCTCTTCGGCTTTGAAACGGAGATGAGCACCGCAACCCTAGAGTCGGTCTCGACTGGCTTTTGAGCAAGGGAATCTTTACCTTTAAGACATACAAACATAGATAAAAGCGTGGGGGGAAATTACATGTCTTAACACATGTTTTGCCTTATTAATGTTGAGTAAGAATACTATTTGCTAAGTATTGGAAGAGAACAGAATTACTACCCAGAAGAGAAACCATTAACAAAATGCTGGAAATAGCAGAAATGGATAAATTGTCTTTATTTTTGAAAAACCAAACGGAGGACATATTTGAGAATACATGGTCAAAATTCTATATTTGGTTGGAAAACTATGACAAGTCAAAAATTACGTTCAACTAGAACTTGAGGAAACATACTTATAAAGTCTTATTAACCTGTAAAAAAGAGATGCTACCGGAACGGTTTATTAGCGTGTAACCTGTAGTCTTTTCAAAAGGTGATCTGTGAATGTGTTCCCTTGCCTTTAATGTTGGGTCCTTTTAAGGTTTCTGTCTTCAGTGTTCGCTGCAGTGAGGGTTCACAGGACCAGAAAATGTTCCTGTAATGGCATCAAGTTCTTGAATAGCACAGACCTGGAACATCAGACCAACACTGATGTGCTTGTGCTAGTAGCTCTGTCTAACCTGCACCAGCTGCTCCTTTGCATGTCTAAACGTAGAAATGTGCCAAGTCTAGAGGTGCATCCTTAATGTTACAATTACGTTTTATGCTGAAATCATTTTCCCTTCTTCTCAGAGTCTCCGGAATGACACCGCTACAGTTTCTTGCTCCATAAAAACAGGTTTTAGTAGCAGAGAAGATCTGGATTTTGTTGAGCAGCTCTGGTGCGAACTATGGAAAAGTATGCACACATTTTTTAATTGTTCACATTCAGATGTCTTTATTTTAAGATTTGCAACCCATCCTGAGAATGCTTGAAGGATTGTGCAATGTCGTCTTAAAATTAGTTGCTGTAGATTTTCCGGGTTGTACAGCCATGGTCTTGGCATTGTAGGACCCGACGTTTCGCCAGCAGCTGTGACTGGCATCCTCAGAGGTATGACGCAGAAAGACGGAGTATTCTCTGTGCCAAGTTGAGAAGAAAAATGGTAGGCAGGTAATTTATATCTACTCAGGAAGGTGGGGTAGGGCTTTATCCTAACAGATAATGACTCAGCCCTACCCCACCTTCCTGAGTAGATAGAAGTTACCTGCCTACCATTTTTCTTCTCAACTTGGCACAGAGAATACTCCGTCTTTCTGCGTCATACCTCTGAGGATGCCAGTCACAGCTGCTGGCGAAACGTCAGGTCCTACAATGCCAAGACCCACGGCCACACAACCCGGAATATCTACAGCAGCTAATGAACTCTGGCCGTGAAAGCCTTCGACAACATATTGTCTTAAAATTATTTTCTGAATTTCTTGAACTGATCTGCTAAAGGATTTAGTGAAATGGGTAACTTCTCCCTCCCTAAGGTGTTACATCCTATGAGGAACTGGTGAAGTGTTTCAAGCTGATATTGGAGGGATTGCATTGTGGTGAACTGCAAGCATCGGTATGTATACATTGTGGCCAGAACGGCCACATCTTGGTGTTGAGAGACTTGACAAATCAGGTGCCGCCGACAGAAAACGCTCCTTGTGTTCTAAGGAAAGCTCACTGAGTTTTACTACAGAGGATTTATAAGCGTTCAGCCTTTGTGTGCTTAAAACTTCCCAATGGGTTGATTGGTGGGGCTCTTAAAGGTTAGCCGTGCAACCTATAAGAAACTTTGAACGTTGTGATTTGTTGTTGATTAAAAGAGGGAATATGGAGGCCGACCTGGGCTGTTCCCAGCAATGGAGATGTTAACGTTGAACCTCCCTCAAACTTGTGAGGTCTGATTGGTGCAAAAATGCAGCTAAGGAAAGGATATAAGCTCCACCTGGTGAGGGTTTGGCAGTATAAGTGAGTTTTAATCATAGCTTAATATTAGAAAAGAGCAAGAGTCCAGGAGCACCTTAAAGACTAACAAAATTCGTGGCAGGGGAGGAGCTTTTGTGAGTCACTGCCAATGTTCCCTCTGAGCTGAGTTAGTGTGAGCTGGCACACAGCTTTTTAGCCTCCAGTTCACAATTTTTTTACTTCGCTCAGGAAGGAGGGCTCCACAGCAAACTAATTTATGCAGAAGCCAAATTGCTCGCTCACAACTTTAATGCCCAGTAATTCACAAAGCAGAATTTTTGCTCACAAGACTCCACAGCTTAGAGGGAGCATTGGGCTCACAAAAGCTCCTCCCCTGCCACAAATTTTGTTACACTTTAAGGTGCTATGGGACTCTTGCTCTTTTCTACTGCTACAGACAGACTTAAACTCAGCTACCCATCTAGAAAAAGCTTAATATAGTTTCAAGTTTAGTTTATTGTCTTAGCCATTGGCCATAACAACACAAAATAAATCAAAGCACAACAAACATTATACGTCAATAACTTGCAGTAAGTCCTAAACCCAGTCTTATCTTTTTTGCCGCCAGTGCAAACAGAGCCATTCTGCTAGTAACATGTGCATAAATATCAGAGAGCAAGAAAACGGTCAAATCCTGCTCTGAGATTCCATTATACAGAGGTACAATAGGATAAATAAACCTTTGGCTAAGTGATTCGTGCCATGAACATCTCAGAATGTAATGCTTGACATCATCCACTTCACCCATACCACATTGGCATATTCTAGAGGTGGCAGGGGAGCTTAATGTATTAGCTATTTAAATAGATAGATGATAGATATATAATCTCAAGGAATAACATTTAATATATTTTTTAGATTCGCCGTGTGTTTTAGTTATATAATTAGAGCAGTCTTTTTCAATATTGTGAAGCAGCTGATTGGTGTAACCTTTAGAAACAGATGTATCTGGTGCTGTAATTGTGTTATTTCAAGAAACGTTATCTTTCTGTAGATTCACAAAGGAAGTAATGCCTTACTGCGCAAACTAATTGAAGACTATCACCGTGGATGTACGGAGACGGTTTCTCTGAGTGGTGACACTCCCATTCAAATGCTTCTAGAGATTGGTTTGGATAAAATGAAGAGAGATTATGTCGACTATTTTATAGGTAAGCCTTTGTTTTGGAACAAGAAGAAGAGACTGGATTTATACCCTGCCCTTCACTACCCAAAGGTGTCTCAGAGCGGCTTACAAACTCCTTTCCCTTCCCCTCCCCACAACAGACACCCTGGGAGGTAGGTGGGGCTGAGAGAGCTCTAACAGAAACTGCTCTTTTTAAAGTACAGCTCTTATCAGAACTCCGGCTTGGCCAAGGTCATCCAGCCAGCTGCAAGTGGAGGAGTGGGGAATCAAACCCGGTTCTCCCAGATTAGAGTCCGCGCACTTAACCACTACACCAAACTGGCTACACCAAACAACGAGGACCTATTGGTGGCTTTACGAAGCGATCTGTTTCATTCACTCTCTCTGTTTATAAACAGGTTCTGGATGTATCATCAAGGTCAACTTAAATTTCTGACTAGCAAGATACTCTTTCAAGTCTGATTCGCATGCTAAACTCTCCCTATAAGTATTGCTTTCATATGTAAATTAACAGTTTTTTCCCCTGGGCCAGTTTTCTCAGCTGAAGTTGCCAGACTCATTTTAAAGGGTTCTTTGCATCCCCATTCCCACAAAACAGAAACTAAAGCTGTGCTGTGGCAGATTTACAAGAAGTTTGGACAGAGGTCCCCAAATTCTTTTGCCCCTGCGGGCACTTTTGGAATTCTGACACAGCTCGGTGGGCGCAGCCACAAAACGGTCGTCATAAAATGGCTGCCACAGCTCACCTTCCGTCACACGGCGAAGATCCTTGTGCTGTGGTGGCAGCTGCTGCCCAAGTAGTGTTTTTCAAAACCTACACAGCCAATCGAATGTCCAGTGGTCCATCAGAAACCTTGCTGGGGAAAAGCCCCGCCCACTTTTGGTGTAGTGGTTAAGTGCGCAGACTCTAATCTGGGAGAACCGGGTTTGATTCCCCACTCCTGCACATGCAGCTGCTGGTGTGACCCTGGGTCAGTCACAAGTTCTCTCGGAGCTGTCCTTGAAAGAGCCGTTTCTGTCAGAGCTCTCTCAGCCCCACCTACCTCCCAGGCAGTGTTCCCTCTAAGCTGAGTTAGCGTGAGCTAGCTCACAGTTTTTCAGCCTCTGGCTCACACATTTTTGCCTTCGCTCAGGAAGGATGGCTCCAGAGCAAGCTAATTTATGCAGCAGACAAATCACCTGCTCACAACTTTAATGCCAGTAGCTCAAAAAGTAGAATTTTTGCACACAAGACTCCGCAGCTTAGAGGGAACATTGCTCCCAGGGTGTCTGTTGTGGGGAGGGGAAGGGAAAGGAGTTTGTAAGCTGCTCTGAGACTCCTTTGGGTAGTGCAGGGCGGGGTATAAATCCAGTCTCTTCTTCCACTATCCCAAAGGTTTACGATGCCCTGATCTTATCACATTCCTGAGCCTCAGAGGAGGAGGCAATTTGGTGTAGTAGAGCCAGTTTGGTGTAGTGGTGAAGTGCGCGGACTCTGGGAGAACCAGGTTTGATACCCCCACTCCTCCACTTGCACCTGGCTGGATGACCTTGGGCAAGCCGTAGTTCTGATAAGAGCTGTCCTTGAAAAAGAGCAGTTTCTCTCAAGAGCTCTCTCAGCCCCACCCACCTCCCAGGGTGTTTGTTGTGGGGAGGGGAAGGGAAAGGAGTTTCTAAGCTGCTCTGAGACTCCGAGTGAAGGGCGGGGTATAACTCCAATCTCTTCTCTTCTTCTCTTCTCTCTAAAAACACTTGGTGAGCACCAGGAAAGGTGTCAGTGGGTTACCATAATTTGGAGACCCCTGAGCTTGGACATGCCTCTCCCCTACTGAAGAGTTTTTTCCATTTTTTCCCATTGATCTTGAGCTCTTTGCAGGGCAGATGTGGAGGGTTTCCATGGACCCTCCCTTATGGGTCAGTTTATAAAGTAAAGCTGGAACTGCAGCTTCCAGCGCTCGGACATTATGAACAAAGCTGTGTTTAGAGCCAGTTTGATGTCGTGGTTACGAGTGCGGACTCTAATCGGGGAGAACCGGGTTAGATTCCCCACTCCTCCTCCACAGGCAGTTGCTGGTGTGACCTTGGGTCAGTGGCAAGTTCTCTCAGAGCTGTTCTCTCAAGAGCAGTAATTGAAAGAGCTGTCTCAGCCCCACCTACTTCACAGGCAGTGTTCTCTCTAAGATGAGTTAGTGTGAGCTAGCTCACAGTTTTTAGCGTCCAGCTCACAGATTGTTGTCTTCGCTCAGGAAGGATGGCTCCAGAGCAAACCCCATGGACGAGCTCTCTCCAGGCCTTCCGGTCTTCTGCCGTCCTCTGAAGTTGGCTCAACTTCCTGTTCGTTGCATCTATGACACTGTCTAACCCTCTCATCCTTTGCCGTCCCCGTCTTCTTTGACCTTCAGTCTTTCCCAGCATCAGGGTCTTCTCCAGTGAGTGCTCCCTTCTCATTGGGTGGCCAAAGTATTTGAGCTTCAGTTTCATTATCTGGCCTTCCAGGGAACAGTCAGGGTTGATTTCTTTCAGGATTGACTGATTTGATCTTCTTGCAGTCCAAGGGACTCTCAAGAGTCTTCTCTCCAGCACCACAGTTCAAAAGAATCTATTCTTCGGCGCTCGGCCTTCCTTATAGTGAAGGGCGGGGTACAAATCCAGTCTCTTCTTATTATTTGATGGGCTTGCACCTGACTGATGAGAGTCCGCATGTGCTTTCTCTGCCTCCTCCTTGCAAAGTCCACAGTCTTGAGTCCAGTGTGTCATGTTGTCTGAATTGAGGTGCCTGAACAAACTGGAGATGTGTTCAGAATTGCGGTTTGTGGGGAAGAAGTAATGTCCAGGTGTCTGCATTTGGATATATACCACAATAAAGTATGAAGACTTCCAAATCCAGTATGGTGTAGTGGTTAAGAGGGTCAGACGAGTACCTGGGAGTCCCAGGTTCAAATCCCTGCTTGTGCTGTGGAAGCCGGCTGGGTGACCTTGGGTCAGTCACACACTCTCAGCCTAAGCTACCTCACAGGGTTGTTGTGAGAATAAAATGGAGAGGCGAATGATGTCAGCCACTTTGGGTCCCCACTGGGGTAAAAGGGCAGGGTGGAAACGAATTAAATAAATCCAGGGAGTCTTCAGCTGTGCTTCGCGTGTGAGGGCTTGGGGGGGGAGCCCGAGAACACAGTGGCTAAATGAACGGAAAAGGGTTTGGGACATCTTAACAGAGCAATTTTTCATTACAAAGTTCACCAGAAAAAAAGGTTGTTTTGGCGTAGTGGTTAGGAGCACAGACTCTACATCTGGGAGAACCGGGTTTGATTCCCCACTCCTCCACATGCAGCCAGCTGAGTGACATTGCGTCAGTCACAGGTTCTCTCAGAGCTGTTCTCTCGCGAGCAGTCCTCAAAAGAGCTCTCTCAGCCCCACCCACCTCACAGGGTGTCTGTTGTGGGGAGGGGAAGGAGATTGTAAACCACTCTGAGTCTCCTCCAGGTAGTGAAGGGCAGGGTATAAATCCAATCTCTTCTTCTTAAGAGTGGGGGACCCTAATCTAGAGAACCCAGTTTGATTCCCCCACTTCTCCACATACAGCTGCTGGTTTGGCCTTGGGTCAGTCACAAGTTCTCTCAGAGCTGTTCTCTGAAGGGGAGTCCTCAAAACAGCTCTCTCAGCCCCACCTACCTCACAGGGTGTCTGTTGCGGGGAGGGGAAGGGAAAGGAGTTTGTAAGCCGCTCTGAGACTCTTGAGTGAAGAGTGGGGTATAAATCCAATCTCTTCTTCTTCCTCCACTAAGCACTAACATGCAAATTAGAATTGTGTTTTGTTTTTCAGGCAAGCAACTCGCTCTACATTCTGATCTGGTAAGATGCTTCATTTCCCCCCCCTTCCAAACTATAAGTGTCATAGCTGTTGGGAAGATAAAGACTTTGTGGTAGTGTTAGGTATTCCGATGACCTTGTTGTTCAAACCAGCTCCTTGAATCCTACTCTGACTTTTTGTGTTTTTTAAGGGCTATTCGTTCTTGTGCTTTGACATTCTTTCCCTCTCTCCCTCTCTCAGGACTATTTCATGTCCACCTCAGTCGATCTGCAGGAGCAGGTCCGTCGTGTTCAGAAACTCCATCACGTGCTGGAAATAGCGGACACCTGCATGGATCTTCTTAAACTTGATCATTTGAACCTCGTCGTCTTGACACAGTAATCTTGAGCCAGAAAATCCTTTTTTTTTTTTAATGGCAAGAACAAGCAGATTCTCTGTGGGGGTCAGACAGTGTGTCGAAAGCAAGAGGAGACCTCTGCTCTATATAAAGTTTTCTAAATGAAATGGGGGATGGTCCCTGTGAGCCAAGCATTGGTGCGGATCCCGGTTTTCTCTTTCCCAATTAACTGAATGTGTGGCATTCACACTTAAGAACATAAGAGAAGGCAACGTTGGATCAGGCCAGTGGCCCATCCAGGCCAACACTCTGTGTCACACAGTGGCCAAAAGTACCAGGGGCCATCAGGAGGTACAGCAGTGGGGCCAGGACACTAGAAGCCCCTCCCACTGTTGCCCCCCCAAGCACCAAGAAAACAGAGCATCACTTGCCCCAGACCGAGAGTTCCTATAAGAACACAAGAGAAGTCACTGTTGGATCAGGCCAATGCCCCATCCAACACTCTGTGTCACACAGTGGCCAAAAGTACCAGGTGCCATTAGGAGGTCCAGCAGTGGGGCCAGGACACTAGAAGCCCTCTCACTGTTGCCCCCCCCCAAAGCACCAAGAATACAGCATCACTTGCCCCAGACTGAGAGTTCGTATAAGAACATAAGAGAAGCCAATGTTGGATCAGACCAGTGGCCCATTCAGTCCAACACTCTGTCACACAGTGGCCAAAAATACCAGGTGCCCTCAGTAGGTCCAGCAGTGGGGCCAGGACACTAGAAGCCCTCCCACTGTGCCCCCCCCCCAAAAGCACCAAGAATACAGAGCATCCCTTGCCCCAGACAGAGAGTTCCTATAAGATCATAAGAGAAGCCAATGTTGGATCAGGCCAGTGGCCCATCTAGTCCAACACTCTGTGTCACACAGTGGCCAAAAATACCAGGGGCCATCAGGAGGTCCAGCAGTGGGGCCAGGACACTAGAAGCCCTCCCACTGTTGCCTGCCTCAAGCCCCAAGAAGACAGAGCATCCCCTGCCCCAGACAGAGAGTTCCTATAAGAACATAAGAGAAGCCAATGTTGGATCAGGCCAGTGGCCCATCTAGTCCAACACTCCGTGTCACACACTGGCCAAAAATACCAGGAGCCATCAGGAGGTCCAGCAGTGGAGCCAGGACACTAGAAGCCCTCCCACTGCTGCCCCTCCTAAAGCACCAAGAATACAGAGCATCCCTTGCCCCAGACCGAGAGTTCCTATTTATACCTTGTGGCTAATAGCCACTGATGGACTTCTGGCTCCATATGTTTATCCAATTCCCTCTTGAAGCCGTCCATGCTTGTAGCCACCACCACCTCCTGTGGCAGTGAATTCCACGTGTTAATCACTCTTTGAGTGAAGAAGGACTTCCTTTTGTCTGTCCTGACTTCGTGAAGACATCTGCAAATGATGGATTTGTTGCCCACTTGTTTTCTGCATGCCTTAGCAATTATTCCCTGTCCGTGTTTTTCAAGTCCTTTATTCCCATTTTGCAGAGAAGGCGTTTGTTCAACATAACAGTTCTCTAGCTCTAAAATAACATTGTTTCCCTCCCCCCGCCCCAAAGCAAAGACAACTTTGAGGAAACTGCAGCCTTTCTCCCCTCCCTGGGCATTCCTCTAGGACAGCTGTGCTTTAACAGTGGGCTGTTGTTGTTTTTTTGCATAGAGGTTCATAGTAAAAATGTTTCCTGTTCCTCCTCCTCGCAGGGTATGGATGATGATTTTTGTCTCTTTTAGGTCCTGTGTAAAATACTACAAGGAAAACCCCCTAAATGAAATGCACGTGTTCAAGCTACCAGTGAAGCCGTCTTTTGCAACAGACTTATGCCGAAAGTAATTCTAAACCTTCATACTTCAACACATTGGAATCCCAAACAGTGTTCCCTCTAAGCTGAGTTAATGTTAGCTAGCTCACAGTTTTTTAGCCTCCGGCTCACACATTTTTGTCTGAGCTCAGGAAGGGATGGGGCTCCAGAGCAAGCTAATTGACGCAGCAGCCAAATCCGCCCGCTCGCGACGTGACTGCCAGTAGCTCACAAAGCAGAGGTTTTGCTCACAAGACTCCACAGCTTAGAGGGAGCATTGATCCAGAGTGTCAAACCGTTGGGTTGTTGTTGTTGTTGTTGTTCTACAACCATATTCTCCTCGATCATCCTTTCAGTGCCAATCTCGAACTATGGAGAGTGGAAATAAGCAGCGGACGAGGACAAAAAGAAGTGAAAACCATCTGGCAGTTTAGCAGCGACTCTCCGGCAGAACACCTGGACAGGAGCAGGACAGGTGAGGACCTCTGCTTCCGCCTCCTTCAGTCCTTTCTTCTACCCCCCCTCCCCCCATCCCAGCTAGTGACTCTTCCACATTTCTTCTTTTCTTTTCCTGACTTCTGGCCTGACAGTTCCCTGCCCTTCCCCCTACTCCTCACGAAGCTGCCTCATTCTCGGGCTTCTTCACTTTCTCCAACTCAGTATGTCCCAGATGTTAATATGGGCCAGACCGCACAAGACTGAACTGCTCTACCTTTTTGTGGCATGCTCTCCAAATCTGCTGAATAGGTCCAGCCTGCAGAACAGGCAAAAATCCTCAACTTAATCTTGGATTCTTAGTTTTTCCGCTCAATCTTGTTATGCAGCTTGGTTAAAGTCCAGTAACAACCTTGGAGGCCAGCAAGATTTCCAGGGTATAAGCTTTTGAGAGTCTTTAGTTGTTGTAGATTTTCCAGGCTGTATGGCAGTGGTCTTGGCATTGTAGGACCTGACGTTTCGCCAGCAGCTGTGACTGGCACCCTCAGACGTATAACACAGAAAGATGGACATTGACACTGAGAGTACTCCATCTTTCTGTGTTATACCTCTGAGGATGCCAGTCACAGCTGCCGGCGAAACGTCAGGTCCTACGATGCCAAGACCACAGCCATTCAGGCTGGAAAAATCTACAACAACTAATGAACTCCAGCCGTGAAAGCCTTCGACAACATTTTGAGAGTCTGTTTGAAAGTTCAAGATGGCCACGGTGGCTCAGTGGTTAAGACGCTGGGCTGCAGACTGGGAGGTCGGTAGCTCGGCAGTTCGAGTCCTGAGTGCCGCGTGACGGAGTGAGCTCCCGTCTCTGGCCCCAGCTCCTGCCAACCTAGCAGTTCGAAAGCAAGAACGTGCAAGTAGATAAAGAGGAACTGCTTCGGTGGGAAGGTAACAGCATTCCGTGCGCCTCGGCGTTTAGTCATGCCGGCCACGTGACCACAGAAACGTCCCTGGACAGCGCTGGCTCTTTGGCTTTGAAATGGAGATGAGCACCGCCCACTAGAGTCGGGTTCAACTGGCTTTCGAGCAAGGGAAACCTTTACCTTTACCTTAGAAAGTTCAGTTTGACTCTTGAAAGCTCATACCCCTGCTGGTTTCCAAGATGCTGCTGGACTCGAATCCAGCTCTTCTGCTGCAGGCCAACACAGCTACCATCTGAAACCATGTTCACTTCAAATGTTTCTAGGCCTCCTCTCTGCTAATGATATCTGAGACGGCGTACAGTTTCTAAGATATAATGAATATAAATGACAACACGGTATAAAACTCAAGTCAAAACAGGCACTGATGGAAACAAAACAGCAGATATAGAACCAAGGTAGCCCTAAAATCAGCATCCATGAAATGGGAGCACTAAATAAAATCAAGAGAATAAAGCTCGAGTCCAGCGGGCGCCTTTAAGACCAACAAAGTTTTATTCAGGGAAGAAGCTTTCATGTGCGTGCTCATGTAAACTTATACCTTTTTACAGGGCTATTTTTGGGTAGGAACGCACAGGAACGGAGCTCCGGCTGGCTCCCGAGTTGGCCACGCCCAGCAGAAACTCATTAGCATAATAGGCCACACCCAACAGCAGAAACTCATCAGGATTGGCTACATTAGGGGTGTGTGGCCTAACATGCAAAGGAGTTCCTGCTACAAAAAAAGGCCCTGGGTTTTGACAACAAAGTAAACAGAATAAGAAGCAAAAGGTGGGTGTGGCTGGATGACCACACTTCTGGTAACATGGGGGTGTGGCTTGATATGCTAATGAGTTTCTACTGTTGGGTGTGGCCTATTATGCTAATGAGTTCCTGCTGGGCTTTTTCTACCAAAAAAGCCCTGCCTTTTATTTATTTATTTTTTGCTTTTTGCATTTTTCATATGTGCTGTGAGTGTGTGTGCACCTCGAAGTCATGGCGACCTCTGGTGACTGACCCCTACTGGGGGCCTGGAGGATATTCAGAGAGGTGGCTGAATAAAGCCTGCCCCCGCCTCCCGACTGCTGGTATTCCAAGGAGGTCTCCCATTCAAGTACTTGCCAGAGTCGGCCCTGCTTAGCTTCCGAGATCTGACGAGATTGGGCTTGCCTGGGCTATCCGGGTCAGGGCACGTAAGCTCACACCTTGAATAAGACTTCATTGGTCTTCAAGGTGCCACTGGACTCCAACCTTGTTCTGCTTCCGACCAACACGGCTACCCACCTGAATCTAAATAAAACCCAAGTTAGTCATTAATCAGCAAATGAAACCCAACCAAACAGGAATGAAGACCAGTTTAGAATTCCGTTTGAATCAGAGTCTTCTCCTGGCACCAGAAGTGTCCACGAAAGTTACTGGGCGAAGAGTCACGGGGAGGACAATTCCAAAGCTGAATCTCCCACCTCTTCCAAACTTGAGCAGAGGGTGGAGGTGCTGCATCTATGAAACGCTGACAAGAACCTTGTGCGGCTTTCCAAAAAGACAGAGACGGCCCCTGAGAGTGAGAGTCCAGCCAGAGCAGAACGGGGGCCGCTTCCGTTCGGCCGTCCCCAGCGGCAGCGACACACAGTCTCTTTCCTGGTCACGCAAAGGAGTTTCCAGTTAATAGTTTCAGTTTCCCTCTTGTCTGTCCTGTCCCTTCTCTCTGTAGGGAGAGAGATTTCAGTGTTGGGTGGACGCTCAGGTTATTTGTCTGACAAGGTTGAGCCATCTCTTTGTTGGGGCTGAGGCCCTTCCCAGCAGAGGTTCTAAGAAGCCTTGGGAAGTCCTGCCTGCCAAAACGGATGCCAGGGAGGCACCTGTCGCACCAGATGCCCTGCTTTCAGTGGCCAGGAAGAAGGATCCTGTTGCTGCTTTCTCTTGATTCCATGACAACGCCTAGCACAGGGGTGGCCCAACTGTGGCTCGGGAGCCGCACGCGCAGGGCTATTTTTGGGCAGGAGCGCACAGGAATGGAGTTCCGGCTGGCTCCCAAGTTGGCCACGCCCAGCAGGAACTCATTAGCATAATAGGCCACACCCAACAGCAGAAACTCATTAGGACTGGCTACATTAAGGGTGTGTGGCCTAACATGCAAAGGAGTTCCTGCTACGAAAAAAGGCCCTGGGTTTTGACCACAAACAAGGTAAACAGAATGAGAAACAGAAGGTGGGTGTGCTGGATGACCACACTTCTGGCAACATGGGGGTGCGGCCTAATGGGCTAATGAGCTGTGCTGTCAGGGGTGTGGCCTAATATGCCAATGAGTTCCTGCTGTTGGGTGTGTCCTATTATGCTAATGAGTTCCTGCTGGGCTTTATCTACAAAAAGAGCCCTGCGCACGCGGCTCTTTCACACCTATTGTGCGGCTCCCGGCAGGGCGGCTGGAGAAGCTAAATATCATTAGCAAACAAAATAAATATCGTTATCAATATCTGCTTTTGCCACTTTTGTTATTATTTTTGGCAGCCTCGTTGAGTGTTAGTAAAAAGCAAATTTGCATATTTACCAGTAAAAACATGTAATATTTGTTCACGTCTTGTGGCTCTCAAACATCTGGCGTTTATTCTATGTGGCTCTTACGTCAAGCAAGTCTGGCCGCCCCTGGCCTGGCAGATGCCGTAATCGCTTCCTTTGGTCTCGCAGGTCTCCTGGATAGTACGGAAGTATGCGACGACCTGGAGGGGACACACTTTGCTACCTTGGCGGAGTGCAACCAGGTGCATTTCTTCTCGCATTGAAGTAAGACTAATTTAAAGGGCATTATCGTCCTGGTGCAATAAGTCATTCCCAAAATGTGTAGCCGATGTTTGTTTGTTTTTTTTAAAAAACCCTGTACTAAAACATTTTAAAAGTTTGAAGGCAAACTTGTGTAGATGTGAAAAGCCCGGATTATTTTCGTTGAATAGGTTTAGGGAACCTTGCGGGCAGTGTTCCCTCTAAGCTGAGTTGGTGTGAGCTAGCTCATAGTTTTGTAGCCTCCGGCTCACACATTTTTGTCTTCGCCCAGAAAGGATGGGGCTCCAGAGCAAACTGATTCATGCAGTAGCCAAGTCGCTTGATCACAACTTTAATGCCAGTAGCTCACAGAGTAGAATTTTGGCTCACAGGACACTACAGCTTAGAGGGAACATTGCAGTTGCGGGCGACGCTTGCAAGATGAAGGAACAGCGTGCGAGTTGGAGACGCTTGTTACGGACGCTTCCTGAGGAGAAGGAGCAGTAGAATGGCGCAGATGAGAATGCAGAGGGTGAAAACGGTTGGCACGACAATCTCGGTCACCATTTCCATGTGCGAGGCCAAAGGCTCTGCGGGGGGGTGGGGGGAGACACAGAGAGAGAGAGAGCGCCAGATCAGAGCGGATCTCTGCAACATCGACGACTGCGTATTTTATTGTTTCTGGCTGTGCTGTAAGTCAATGCCAGTGTTCCCTCTAAGCTGAGGTAGTGTGAGCCAGCTCCCAGGTTTTTTAGCCTCCGGCTCACACATTTTTGTCTTCGCTCAGGAAGGGGAGGGCTCCAGAGCAAACTGATTTACACGCCAGCCAAATCGCTCGCTCACAACTTTAATGCCCGGTAGCTCACAAAGTAGGATTTTTGCTCACGAGACTCGATGGCTTAGAGGGAGCATTGGTCAGTGCCCACAGCTCCCCAAAGCATGTCGAAAGCCAAGTTTGTACAGCCCTACATTTTTGTCTCGGGGGGTGGGCGGGGCGGGGCAGCGTGCAGTAAAAAAATCTATTAAAGCGCGTGCGTGCTCAAAGGGTGACGAAAAACAGTTGGCGCTTACCATGAATTAGCCTGAGCATTTTAGCAGCAGTTTTCCGCTGTTCTTCTGGTTTTTCAAGGGAGGGAAAAGAGAACTGTCAAAAGCACTCTTTGGAAAGCACTAGCCCCTTGAGCGGCTTGGCATCCCTGCCACGTGTGGGATGCCTAGCAGTTGCCCCTGAGTGGCCAACTGTACCCACCCTTTCCCTCATTGCTTGCACTATCCTGGGAAAGGCGTGCCGTGTCTCTAAAGGGAGACTCAATGCACTTCTGCCTGTGTCCCTTAAGCCTCCAGGAGGGTGGTGCTTTGCATATGTCCACATCCACCACAGCCCGGTATATGGGCTAGGGTTGGGGGTTGACTGCTGAAGATCACTGGGTGACCCTGAGTCCACCTCACAGGGTTGTTGGGAAGATAAAATGCAAGGGGGGGGGGAAGTACCCTGTGTGTTTCTCGGAGCAAGATGGGGAGAATCCAGATACGCTGAAACAACTCTTGAAGACTTCTGCAGAAACAGGAAACAGGTGAGGGGCCTCCTGTTTGGCAAACGGCATTGCAAAGCCGAAGGTAGCC
>NW_015174295.1:280270-294780 GCF_001447785.1 Gekko japonicus
CAAACTCCTTTAACATTTGGACTGAAACCTAACCTGAACAGTAGCCCTCCGTTATAAGTATTCCGAACCTAGGTTCCAACTATTCCGATCCTACATTTCCGCTTGTGCTGAGCTTCTGTGAGGAGGAAGAGCAATAGCGCGCGGGGGGTGGGGGTGGGGGCCAGTGTCAAAACTATGGCCTGCAAGCAAGGAAGAGAAGCCGTAAAGTTACCTGTCACAAGAAGCTGGCTGCTAGAAGAACAAATATCCGAGGCCTGGTGATGCCAGCTTGCCACCTGTCAAGTAGAATCACAGAATCCTAGAGTTGGAAGGGGCTACACAGACCATCTAGTCCAACCCCCTGCCCAATGCAGGACCAGCCTAAAGCATCTCTGACAGATATTCGCCCAGCCTCTTCTTGGAAGCTGTCAGTCAAGGGGAGCTCACCGCCTCCCTCGGAAGCTGATTCCACCTTTGAACCACTCTGACTGTGAAAAAGTGTTTCCTAATATCCAGCCAATACCTTTCTGCAATTTAAACTCGTTGCTTCGGGTCCTCTCCTCCACTGCTGACTGGAACAGCTCCTTGCCCTCCCCCAAATGACAGCCTTTCGAATATTTAAAGACAGCAATCATGTCCCCCCCTCAATCTCCTCTTCTCCAAACTAAACATTCCCAGGGCCCTTAGCCTTTCCTCGTAGGGCTCAGTCTCCAGATTTCTGATCATCCTCCTCGCTCTCTTCTGCACCCTCTCGATTTTGTCCACATCCTTTTTGAAGTGAGGCCTCCAGAACTGCACACAGTACTCCAGGTATGGCTTGACCAAGGCAGTATACAGGGGGGCTATGACCTCCTGCGATTTCAATGCTATGGCCCTTTAAATACAACCCAAGACTGAATTTGCCTTTTTTGCCACCGCATCACACTGACTGGTCATATTTAGTTTACAGTCCACCCTTACCCCAAGATCTCTTTCGCATACACCACTCCCCAGAAAGGTATCCTCCATCCAGTATTTGTGCTTGACATTTTTGTAGCCCAGATGTAATACTATCCATTTATCTTTGTTGAATTGCATCCTGTTTGCAACTGCCCACTTCTCCAGAGTATTCAGGTCTCATTGAATTTTAACTCTTATCTTCTTGGGTGTTGGCTGCTCCTCCCAACTGGGTATCATCAGCAAATTTAATGAGTATCCCTTCTACCCCTTCATCCAGATCATTGATAAAAATATTGAACCTGTTGTTAATCCTACGGGGGCAGAGCTGGCAACTGCCCCCTTACCCCACCCCCTCCCCACCCTTAGTCACCATGAACTGGTGTAAGCAAGGTGTGCTCCCCCAGAGGTTGCTGGTGGGCCAAGAAAAGGGCAACTAGACTGATAAAAGGGTTGTAACACTTTCCCTAGGAAGAAAGGTTAAAGGTTAGTCACCACAGACTGGTGTAAGCAAGGTGTGCTCCCCCAGAGGTTGCTGGTGGGCCAAGAAAAGGGCAACTAGACTGATAAAAGGGTTGTAACACTTTCCCTAGGAAGAAAGGTTAAAACGCTTGGGGCTCTTTAGCTTGGAGAAACGACAGCTGAGGGGGGACATGATCGAGGTTTACAAGGTTATGCATGGGATAGAGCAGGTGGAGAGAGAAGTCCTTTTCTCCCTTTCTCACAAGACAAGAACTCAGTGGGCACTCCATGAAATTGCTGAGTGGTTGGGTTAGAGCAGATGAAAGGAAGTCCTTCTTCACCCAAAGAGTGATTAACACATGGAATTCACTGCCACAGGAGATGGTGGCGGCTACAAGCATGGACGGCTTCAAGGGGGGATTGGATAAACATATGAAGAGGTCCATCGGTAGCGATTAGCCGCAAGGTATAGATAGGAACTCTCAGTCTGGGGCAAGTGATGCTGTGTATTCTCAGTGCCTGGGGGGGGCAACAGTGGGAGGGCTTCTGGTGTCCTGGCCCCACTGCTGGACCATCCATCCACTGTATCGACCCTCTCGCTGTAATCCACCTCGAGTCCAAGTGAGAAAGGCAGATGATAAACAACATAAATGAAATAATTCTACATGCAGTTTTAATGAAAATTTGGTTGCTGAGTTTGAGAGGAATTGGACCCCTGCCCCAGGTGAGTAAGGGGGTCAAGGTGGACGTAGGCTTTAATCCTGGCTCTCTTTGTTCTTGTTCTAAAACTCCAAAGCGCATTTTCCCATGAAGAAGAAGAGTTTGGATTTATACCCCGTCCTTCACTACCCAAAGGTGTCTCAGAGTGGTTTACAAACTCCTTTCCCTTCCCCTCCCCACAACAGACACCCCGTGAGGTAGGTGGGGATGAGAGAGCTCTGACAGAAACTGCTCTTTTTCAAGAACAGCTCTTATCAGAGCTACGGCTTGCCCAAGGTCATCCAGCCAGGTGCAAGTGGAGGAGTGGGGAATCAAACCCTGGTCTACCAGATTAGAGTCCGCGCACTTAACCACTACACCAAACTGGCTGGATGAAATTGGATTTATACCCCACCTTTCACTACTCAAAGGAGATTCAGAGCAGCTTACAATCTCCTTTCCCTTCCCTTCCCCACAACAGACACCCTGAGAGGTAGGTGGGGCTGAAAGAGCTCTTTCAAGGATTGCCCTTGAGAGAACAGCTCCGAATGAACTTGTAACTGACCCAAGGTCACACCAGCAGCTGCATGTGGAGGAGTGGGGAATCAAACCCAGTTTTCCCAGATTAGGGTCTGCGCTCCAAACCACTACACCAAACTGGCTCTCAAGCACAAATTAGCAGTAAGCCGCCTTACCTCCTTCGCATTAGGAAACCCATTCGCTTTGATGATTTTCTTATAATAGTGAACGGATGCTTTTGGATATCGGGGTTTGTTCAGGTTTTGAAAATCAACGTAATAGAGTCCAAATCTCTCAGAGTAGCCTCGGTTCCATTCAAATTTATCCAGCAGAGACCATGCCGTGTAGCCCTGGACGTTAACACCGTCCTTAATGGCTGGGGGGATAAAAGGTTCTTTCATTAACTGGGATAATGATAGGAGGACCCGTGTGGACGTATTCGATTAGTTAAGTTAAATTTCACCTTTTAGCATCTCATTAATGTACCCCTTTAAATAGTCTATTCTCCAGTCGTCACATAGCTGAGCACATGGCAACTTTTCCGAGATGCCATTCTCCGTCACATAAATTAGCGGGTTTCCGTATTGTACCTGGAGACAAAGAGAGAGAACTTCATTGCTGGTATCTGACAAAGGGAGTTCTTGAAAGCTTAAACCCCCCAAACCGTTGTTGGTCTTCAAGATGTGAATGGAATTGAATGCAGCTGCTGTACTGCAGACCAGCACAGCTGCGGTCTAAAACGATCTTCACAGTTGGTTGCATACTGAAGAGGATGCAGATTTGGCTCAAATAATCTGTTCTGATGCTTCGTTGCAACTGGTGTGGGTACCAAATGTACTTCTAACATGAGATGAAATCACTGGATGTGAGTGGACCATCAACTAGAAACTTATGTTCTCTCTAAGCCGTGGAGTCTTGTGAGCAAAAAATCTACTTTATGAGCTACTGGCATTAAAGTTGTGAACAGATGATTTGGCTACTGCATAAATTAGTTTGCTCTGGAGCCATGCTTCCTGTGCGAAGATAGAAATGTGTGAGCCAGAGGCTAAAAAACTGTGAGCTGGCTCACACTGGCTCAGCTTAGAGGGAACACTGACTGGCA
Organism: Gekko japonicus; assembly: GCF_001447785.1. Lineage (NCBI taxonomy): Eukaryota > Metazoa > Chordata > Lepidosauria > Squamata > Gekkonidae > Gekko > Gekko japonicus. The sequence goes on from NW_015174295.1 coordinate 283,968, forward strand.
TCCAAAACTCTTACCACATATCAACGGGACGATCATTCATAATTGCCCTCCTTAGGGTGGGTCTCTAAACTGCAATTGCGATTGTGAGACCGTCTTTTTTTTTTTTAGAGAGAGAGAGAGATTCAGGCGGGTCACCGTGTTGTTGCGAAGCAACAGGGCAATGTGTGAGTCCAGCAACACCTTTAAGACCAACCAAGTTCAATTCTGGGTATAAGCTTTCGTTCCTGGGATCCCAGATCACCGCAGACTGTGACAACAGCCATGAAATTAAAAGACGCCTGCTCCTTGGGAGGAAAGCGATGGCAAACCTAAACAGTATGATAAAAGGTAGAGACATCACCCTGCCAACAAAAGTCTGCATGGTCAAAGCAATGGTATTCCTAGTAGTCATGTATGGCTGTGAGATCTGGAGTATAAGGAAGGCCGAGCGCCGAAGAATAGATTCTTTTGAACTATGGTGCTGGAGAAGACTCTTGAGAGTCCCTTGGACTGCAAGAAGATCAAATCAGTCAATCCTAAAGGAAATCAACCCTGACTGTTCCCTGGAAGGCCATATAATGAAACTGAAGCTCAAATACTTTGGCCACCCAATGAGAAGGGAGCACTCCCTGGAGAAGACCCTGATGCTGGGAAAGATTGAAGGTCAAAGAAGACGGGGACGGCAAAGGATGAGATGGTTAGACAGTGTCATCGATGCAACGAACATGAAATTGAGCCAACTTCGGAGGACGGCGGAAGACAGGAGGGCCTGGCGGGAGCTGGTCCATGAGGTCGCGAAGAGTCGGACTCGACTGTGCGACTGAACAACAACAACAAGCTTTCGTGTGCATACACATGAAAGCTTATACCCAGAATTAAACTTGGTTGGTCTTAAAGGTGCCACTGGACTCAAACTTTGTTTTATTTTTCTGAGAGCCTTTTATCATGAAATTACAGGCCCAGCCATCCTCCGAGAAGGCAGCCGTACATCCTGGCTTGTTGTCCATGTATGTAACATTACTTGGTTCCGTGACAGTGGCTGACTAGCAGGTGAATGTGGAACTTTTTACGCTGCAAAACCGTAATGAAGTAAGATGGTAATGAAATGGTGCTACTTCAGATGCAAGTCAGCTTTTTGGAGTTGCAGCCACTTCATTTAGAAAATGTGTATGTCACCTATGCGGATCTGTTTGAGGTGGCTCATACCAATAAAATAAAGCCAAGCAGACGATAAAAACACACCATACCAATAAAAACGTCATGACAACAATCCAAGCCATTAAAAAAACAGTCAATAAAAGCAAGCCAAGGCATAAAAAACAAAAAATGGCACTGTCTCGAATCGTGTTCCCTCTAAGCTGAGTTAGTGTGAGCTGGCTCACAGTTTTTTTAGCCCTCAGCTCACACATTCTTGTCTTAGCTCAGGAAGGATGGCTACAGAGCAAACTCATTTATGCTGTAGCCAAATTGCTCGCTCACAGCTTTAATGCCAGCCGCTCACAAAGTAGAATCTTTGCTCACAAGACTCCACAGCTTAGAGGGAGCATTGGTCTAGAATGGTAGGTAGGACTGTTCTCAGGCTAGGCGCAAGCCCTAAAACAGCCAGGAAAAGGACCCATTGGTAAAAAGCCTGCGTAAAGAGCAGTGTTTTCGGGTGGCACTTAAAAGACAGTCACGTAGGTGCCAGGCTAGCCTCGGGAGGGGGCATTCCAAAAGTGAGGTGCCACCACTGAAAAATCCCTGTTCTTGTTGGAGGCAGAGAGGGGAAAGCTTGAGAAGAAGGTCTCTACTGATGGGCTGGACAGTGTGGGAGGAGACTGTCCTTCAAGTCTTTGTGTAAGGAACACGCGTTTGAATCAAGCTCTGACATGCCATGACATCAGAAGGTACTTCCACCTTAAGACAAAAGCTTGCCCTGAAAAGAGCAACAAAGACCCTTCAACTAAAGAAGCCCAAGTTACCTTGACAAAGTTGAGTAACCTCCGGAAGCCCCAGGGCACAGAATATAGCCACTTGGAGCCGGACTCGGGCCACTTGGGGTCCACCAATTCCACCAAGTTGCGATCGGTGAAATAACTCAATCCCGGAGGGGCGTGGCTCTTCTGGGAAATGTAATAGGTAGTGAAATGACTGATTCCCAGGAAGTCCACGGTGCCTTTAACGTAGTTTTTCTCCTGCACTGAAAAAGCTGGGAGTCTTGATGGTATTCCTTGTTCGGTGCTCTTTTTACCTATCCAGGCAAAATGTAGAAGAGAAAAAGCATTTAATGCTTGTAACGGGCCTCTGAAATGACCTTGCAGTGTGGCTTGGGAGTAGCGGCTGTCCGAATCACAGCATCTACGCCACGGCCAAAATTTTCAGTAGTCATCTGTCCTTTCTGCTGAGTCGTGAATGCCTCACCAGGTAGTCCTTCTGAACTTCAGAGTGCAAAGGGCTAAATGAATAGTACTTAAGTACTCTCTCAAGCTGCCACTAGTTGGAGCTACTAACTATAGTAGACTGCCATGAGAAGTACTGCGGTTAAAGTCCTGCAGCAGCTTCAGAACAGGTATCTCTAGTAGGTTGATGAGGTTGAACAGGGGTCCCCAGTCTCTTTCATCACAATACAAGAACTCGTGGGCACTCAATGAAACTGCTGAGCAGTCGGGTTAGAACGGATAAAAGGAAGTCCTTCACCCAAAGAGCGATTAACACATGGAGTTCACTGCCACAGGAGGTGGCGGCAGCTACAAGCATGGACGGCTTCAAGAGGGAATTGTATAAACATACGGAGCAGAGGTCCATCAGTGCCTCTTAACCACAAGGTATAGATAGGAACTCTCAGTCTGGGGCAAGGGATGCTCTGTATCCTTGGTGTTTGGGGGATCAGGCAACAGTGGGAGGGCTTCTAGTGTCCTGGCCCCACTGCTGGACCTCCTGATGGCACCCGGTGTTTTTGGCCACTGTGTGACACAGAGTGTTGGACTGGATGGGCCATTGGCCCGATCCAACATTGGCTTCTGTTACATTCTTATGTCTGGGGCAATGATGCTCTGTGTTCTTGGCGCTTGGGGGGCAACAGTGGGAGGGCTTTTGGAATTCTGGTCTTGCTGGTGGACCTCCTAATGGCTCCTGGGTTTTGACCACTGTATCACACGACCTGGATGGGTCATTGGCCTGATCCAACATGGCTTTTCTGCTGTTCTTATGTCTGGGACAAGTAATGCACTGTATTCTTGGTGCTTGGGGGGGGGCAACAGTGGGAGGGGTTCTAGTCTCCTGGCCCCACTGGTGGACCTCCTGATGGCACCTGGTATTTCTGGCCACTGTGTGTCGGACTGGACGAGCCATTAGCCTGATCCAACATTGGCTTCTCTTATCTTCTTATCCTGTGGTCACTTTTGGGACTCTGGCACAGCATGGTGGGCACAGCCACGAAATGGCTGCCGCAGGAGACGGAGCCAGCCACAAAATGGCTGCCGCAGCTTACCTTCCAAAGCAACATTTTTTAAAAAGCTGTGTGGCCAATCAAATCTCCGACGGCCACTCGGAAGCCTTGTCCTGCAAAAGCCCAATCTGGCCCAGCCGACTTCTAAAAACACTCAGCAGGGGCCATGATGCCCCGGGCACCACGTTGGGGGACCCCTGAGTTAGGATTTCAGAGCATTGCTGCCACCAGAATCTATCATGGGGTAGCTAAATCCGCACTAAAATATACCCCGTCACTCTCCTTTTGCCTACATCATGATTTTAAAAAGCCACTATAAATACCACACACACACACACACACCTGCCGTGACTTACCTACATACTCCTTCATAACTCCGGGATAGTCTCCGTGGTAGAGCGGATTGGCAAACCATCCCAGGGAAAACTGCATGTACCTCTCCGCTACTTCAACATCGGTCTTGCTGCTCAGGTCAACGGGTTCCCCCCAGGCGCTGTGTAAAGAGATCCCCACCAGGCCTTAAAACAAAGGGGCACACAGGGCGTCAGTGATCCACCTGGGAGGCACCTCATCCCGAAACAGAGCTGTTTTCTTTGTGGCCGCACTGCGGACGCTTACCTTGTTGCTGACGGCGCCATTTCTTTTGATAAGAGTGCCACACATCCGCATGAGCCTGCGGGGAGACGTGGCCGATGAGCAAGAAGCAGTGAATACAGTCGCGAATGCATCAAGCTGCCTTACACAGAATCCGACTCAGTAGAGGACCAACAATTAAAACTTAATCTATAAATAATATGTGAAAATACGTGTATTTATTTGTAAAGAATTAAAAGACATAGGGGCCCAATCACACCTCATGTAAAAATCCCAAAATACACCGAGGCCAATGAACTTGACCTGACGCATTTCGGCCTGCTAGGGCCTTCTTCAAAGGTCAAATACAATGAGGAACAAATTGCCTTATACCATAACACAAGACAATTGTATAGCATGGATACAAAATGGGCCAGAAAGGAATTGTTCCAGAGTGGAATTACTAGGCATACAATGAAAGTCTAAATGAGGCCTCCCAAGATCCAATCATATGCCAAATGATATTTCACTGATAATAATTTGTGGTCCAGAAGGTGCTGGGGATTGAACCTGGGACCTCCTGCGTGCCAAGCATAGGGTGTTCCACTGAGCCATGGCCCCTCTCTACAGCACTCCAGGGTCTCAGGCAGAGGTCTTTCATATCACCTCCCACCTGGTCCTTTAAACTGGAGATGCCGGGGATTGAACCTGGGACCTTCTGCATGCCAAGCAGATGCTCTGCCACTGGGCCACAGCTCCTCTTGACAGCTCTCCAGGGTCTCAGGCGGAGGTCTTTCCCATCACCTCCTGCCTGGTCCTTTTAACTGGAGATGCCAGAACCTGGGACCATCTGCATGCTCTACCACTAAGCCTTGGGATGTTTTTGTCAATGCAGATGGGAAACTTTGCGATCACGGACATCATCTAATGCTTCAGAGGGACACATCGTTATAATATGAGGAAGCCCTATAGGAAAGGGACTGTTCCCAGCCTGGTGAGTGGATGCCCAGATATCCAGCGCTGGAAGGGCAGGGACCAGGTGTTGCCCCTACTGGAATGGGGTTCTGGAGAAAGGGGACCGTGGCTCTCTTGCCACATGGGCACTGTCTGCAAAGAACCTTTTAGCTTGTTAGAACGATATGCTTCCAGCATCACAGCATCACCTCAAAGGAAACACATAATTCTCCCCAGCTCACATTGTTCCTCCTTACACGTGTGTGTGGGGCACTCGCGGTAACATGAATCCAGCCCACGATCCTTGTTTGATGGCAATTCAGAGGGTGTTGTGTTTTTTTTTTTACCTTGATTATGTGATGTGCTGCTTTATAAGCGCCACCCGAGCCCAGCTTCTGGCCTGGCGCGTGCCGCCCTGTTTCATACCCCTCTTCAGCAATTGCCTGGGAAACATGAGGTGTGCATTTTGGTAATTCTGCACGGTTGGAGAAAGGGCACCACATACCAAGTTATCGAATCAAAGTGCGGAAGGGCCATGCTACATTGTACATTCACCCAAACTTTTGACATAAAACACACAGTCCAAGTCTGTGCATGTTTACTCCAAAGTAAGTCCCCGTTTTTTCTTTCTTTTTTTAATATATATATATTATTTATCATTTTCCATTACAAAAAACCCCACAAACCACAATCTATCACATATTATGGAGTTAACATTACAGATTTTTTTTCATCCATCTATCTACATTTTGCCATCTTTTTTGATGCACATTTTCTTCTTTCCCAACTAATATCAAATTTATTTTATCCATTTCTTTTATTTCCATCATTTTCATAGTTAATTCTTCTCTATTTGGTGTTCTATCTGATTTCCAAGTCCCCGTTTTTTTCAATGGGCCTTCCGTACAGGTAAGGAGAGACTGGATTTATACCCTGCCCTTCACTCGGAGTCTCAGAGTGGGTTACAGTCTCCTTCCCTCCCTCTCCCCACAACACAGACACCCTGTGAGGTAGGTGGGGTTGAGAGAGCTCTGAGAGGACTGTGACTGACCCAGGGTCACCCAGCTGGCTGCATGTGGAGGAGTGGGGAATCAAACCCGGTTCTCCCAGATTAGAGTCCGCTGCTCTTAACCACTACACCAAACTGGCTTAACAATATACATTTTTGGGCCAGTCGAAAGTGCTGTTTAAGACTTGCCCAAGGTCTAGACAATCCCCTGGAATATTAGGCTTTTCAGACTTGAACAGTAACCCCCCTGTAAGGAGTGCCATGGAACCGAAACCCTCTCCTGTGTCACAACTGAATGGCATTGTGGGCTATGTTGGGGGAGGAGCTGCCATTCGAGAAGTACAACTGTGACACATGCACACCCAGTCACATAGATCCATTTGCCTGGTTCTTCAGTTGCTCTAAGTCAGTGGTGGCGAACCTATGGCATTCAGAGCCCTCTCTGTGGGCACACATGCCATCGCCCCAGCCAGGCCCCAGACCATCATTAAAGTGTCGAATTCTCTGCCAAATAATTTAAAATAAATGAAAGCATTTGGGATTGCTTTCCTTACTTTGTTTGAATCATCTTAAGTTAATGTATGAGTTGTTTTTTCTAAAGTAAAACCTCAGTAATCAGGTTAAATTGCCGTGTTGGGACTTTGCGATAAATAAAGTGGGTTTTGGGTCGCAGTTTGGGCACTCGGTCTCTAAAAGGTTCGCCATCACTGCTCTAAGTTCTTGCATTGGGAGGGCAAACCCATCGGAAGCAGTGACTTACCCAAGGGTTGTTAAAAGTAATCCAGTGTTTCACGCGGTCCCCGAAGCTCTCAAAGCACAGGTCTGCATAATCCTTAAAATAACGTGTCATGCTTATGTTCTGCCAGCCGCCATATTTTTGTTGAAGAGCCTGTAAGCACAAACACTTAGAAAAGTCACGCATGGGACTTCGGCTGAACATCTGCCGTTCCCTTCTGGTTTATGAACAATGGCTGTTGCCCCTCCCACCCACCCAAGTCAGTTGACATTGGAGGAATAGCTTTGTTCACACCTGTGGCAGATCCCAGTAGTAGAGGGTTACAATGGGAATGATCTTGTTTGCCAATAAAGCGTTGATCGTATCATTGTAGAATCCTAGGCCTTCCTTGTTGACTTTCTCTGCTGTAAAAACAAAGACCGGAGAACAACTCGATTCAAGGTGCTTAAGATACCAAAATTTATGCTTTCAAGAGTAAAAACTCATACCCAGGAAACCTTGTTTTATAAGAAGAGATGAGAAGAGATTGGATTTATACCCTGCCCTTCACTCGGCGTCTCAGAGCGGCTTACAGACTCCTTTCCCTTCCCCTCTCCTCCCCTCCCCGCAACAGGCACCCTGTGAGGTAGGTAGGGCTGAGAGAGGTCTTTTCAGAACTGTCCTTGAGAGAACAGCTCTGACCAGAACTATGGCTTGCCCAAGGTCATCCAGCAGGTGCAAGTGGAGGAGGAGGAGGAAGAGAGGAGATTGGATTTATACCCCACCCTTCACTACCCAAAGATGTCTCAGAGTGGCTTACAATCTCCTTTCCCTTCCCCTCCCCACAACAGACACCCTGTGAGGTAGGTGGGGCTGAGAGAGCTCTTGACTGAAACTGCTCTTTTTCAAGAACAGCTCTTATCAGAACTACGGCTTGCCCAAGGTCATCCAGCCAGGTGCAAGTGGAGGAGTGGGGAATCAAACCCGGTTCTCCCAGATTGGAGTCTGTACACTTAACCACTACACCAAACTGGCTCTACTACACCAAAGGTGCTCTTTGTCTCAAATCTAGTGTTCTACTGTAGACCAACACGGCTATCTGATGAAGACAACTTTGAACTCTTGAAATCTCCTAACCCCCCACCCCCAAACCTTGTTGGCCTCTAGGGAACCAAATCCAACCGTTGTACTGCAGACCAACCTCTGAAATCAAAGACCAGAGAGTATCTCAACTCCCTATTGACATTTAGATTAAAAAAAAACCCCAAACAAATGGGTCAGGATCCAAAGAGCTGCAGACTTTCATTAACCATCTACCTTCCGTGTCACGTACTACTTCTTGAACCTCTTCCAGCGTCAAGTGGTTTGGCAAGAAGCAGTGGGTGTGTCTGCATCATGTTTCAGCAACATGCTAACACACACACACACACATTCCCTGGGGCTCGCAGAACGAGTTACATGGTTCTTTAGACCCTTGCCATGAAAATTGCAATTTTAAAATTACGTGGCCAGCACATCAACACATTCCTCTCTCCCCTTCCCTTGGTGCCTAGGCAAGCTTGGGTGTTGCTATAATGTGGGGCCAGATTAAATCACTTGCTCCAAGCAATCTGATTTTTCACAGAAGACGGTCTGATTGCCATATATTCAATTGTGGGGAAATATCGGCCAGCATTTTGCTTACATTTAATGCCTGTGGGCAGCACACGGGGCCAGGAAATAGAAAACGAATAGTGGTTGACCTTCAGTTCTTTCAGTAGCTGGATATCGTCCTAGAAGAAGGAAATCGACGGTGGAAAACTTTAATTTGTTAAAAAAAAATATTCTAAAACTCTTGCTTCAGATTGAAATTTGCCATGCTAAGTCAGCATCCTCCTAGCCAATCTCGATCTCAGATTTGCTGCAGATCAATATGTTTATCCCCTGGCTGCAAAAACGAGTGCTCATCTCACCTTAATCTTATGGTAGCTTTCACATGCCGAGTCTGCTGTGTGGTTCATGAACACCTTTCCCCCCTGGTGCCCAAAAGCGTCCCAGATACTCGGGCCTTTCCCGGCTTTGTCCCAAGCACCTTCCGTTTGGCAGGCTGAACTTCCGACGCCCCAAAGGAACCCTGAAGATATTGAACAAAGATGACGGTAGAAAAGGAAACAATGGCCTTCCAAAAAAATAATCTTTGGTGAAACTGCAAGACGTATCCCTACATCCTGTTTCAGCATTACCCCCTTTTCAGAGTTATTCCTGGGTGTTAGCCAGGTTCGTCCGAGGCAGCCAAAATAACAGTTACCCTATGGCGATCAATTCATCGCTTATCCAGGTAGCTGTTATTTTGGTTTTTCAGAGTAGTGTCCACTGAGGTCTTTCTACTAGCAGGCAAGTGTTTGTGTTCAGTGCTGCGTGCGATAGCCTAATTTGCAAGAGGTGATCTTAGATGGACTTCCACATTTATCAATTCTCTCGTCTGATACTCTGGGGAAGGGGAGAAAAAAAGAAGAAGAAGAGTTTGGATTTATACACCGCCCTTCACTCCCCAAAGGAGTCTCAGAGCGGCTTACAAACTCCTTTCCCTTCCCCTCCCCACAACAGACACCCTGTGAGGCGGTGGGGCTGAGAGAGCTCTGAAAGAAACTGCTCTTTTTCGAGAACAGCTGTGCCAGAACTATGGCTTGCCCAAGGTCATCCAGCAGGTGCAAATGGAGGAGTGGGGAATCAAACCCGGTTCTCCCAGATTAGAGTCCGCGTACTTAACCACTACACCAAACTGGGTCTCAGAGAGACACGAGAGAGAGACAAGCAAGGGGTCTTTTGGGGGAAAGATGATTAGTGTTTCCAAATGGGGTCTGTTGCAGAAGGTATCCTTGCATAGTGGTTAGAGTGTCAGGCTTGGATCTGGGAGGCCCAGGTTCGAATTCCCACACTACCACAGAAGCTGTCGGGGTGACCTTGGGCTAGTCTTACACTCTCAGCCTAACCTACCTCACAAGGGTGTTGTGAGGAGAAAATGGAGGAAAGGAGAACGTGTAAGCTGCCTTGGATCTCAATTGGAGGGAAAGGTGAGGTACAGATGAAGTAAAGAATAGAGTTACAAAGGTCGCAGAATTCCTGCTTTCTGGGATGGAGTTCGGGTAACCTCGGCTAAGATTTCAGTTTAGAGAGATCTGAGCTAAAGGAAAGACTGAAGGTCAAAGAAGACGGGGACGGCAAAGGATGAGATGGTCAGACTGTCATCGAGGCAACGGACATGAAATTAAGCAAACTCCGGAAGACGGCGGAAGACAGGAGGGCCTGGCGTGATGTGGTCCATGGGGTCGCGATTAGTCGAACTCGACTGTGTGACCGAACAACAACGACAAGCTAAAGGTGCATCTGTGAACGCTACGGCCCCGCAGCCTGATGACTCCACAATCTCTCCCAAACCAGCTAAACAGGAAAGATCACCTTTGGGGAAAGTGCTGTAATAGAAGGAGCCGGGACTCTGCCTAGTCCAGGAGAAGTCCTCCGCAGAGGTTAGAACCAGGGTCAGCCCGAGCAGGCACCATGCTCTTGAAATACCCATCCGTACCACCATTGCCAAAGGCAGACACTGTCCGAGTCTCCACCTAATTGAACAAGATACTCCTGGTGAGTGTTCACACGAGCAGCATCCTGCCCAAACCAATCGGCCTTAAGGCCTTGCCTCAGGTTACCTGTTAGGAATTAAGAAGCAGGGTGAAACTTCCTCTGCCGGCGTCTCATCCTCTCCGGACGTCCATCTCTGCTAGTGGCCGGTAGGACACCCAAGGGAAATCCCCACCACCTGTTGATGGGAGATAGACTTCTTCTGAGCATGGAGGTTCGATGGAGTTAACCCCAGTAGAAAAATAACAGTAACCCTTCTCTCACGTGACTTGTCTCATCTTTCTCTGTTTTGTCCCATTTTCTTTACTTGTTACTTGTGCCTTTCAGGTGCATAACTAACAAGCAGGAGCCTGCAAAGACCCACAGTGCCATCCTAAGTGGAGTTAACTCCCTTCTCAGTCCACTGAAGTTATTGGGCTGGAAAGGGCAGCACTGCTTAGGATTGCCCTGCTAATTCCGCCAGCTTCCTTCCCTCCCTCCCTCCTTCCCTCCCTCCCTCCTTCCTTCCTCCCTCCCTCCCTCCCTCCTTCCTCCTTCC
>NW_015174295.1:294831-321513 GCF_001447785.1 Gekko japonicus
TTCCTTCCTTCCTTCCTTCCTTCCTTCCTTCCTTCCTTCCTTTCTTTCTTTCTTTCTTTCTTTCTTTCTTTCTTTCTTTCTTTCTTTCTTTCTTTCTGTAACTCTTTATAAATTTTTCAATTCAGTATAAAGCATGTATCAAATAACAGTGAATATTTCAACAAGTAACAGTGTACAATTTTTTAAAGAAAAATTAGGAACCCTTATACTGATTTAACATTCAGTGTCATAAATACTTTATATACATTCAATAGAAGGCGAAGGTGCCATACAGGAATTTAAGAAGTTTGTTGTTGCTAGGAAAAACGTCACCTGCTTGCTTTCCGTGCGCGAGGCCGCTGTCCCTGACACTATAAACAGAAAAGCTATGAAAACAACAGTGCCAAGGGTACACGTTCAGACCCAAAGAAGTGTCTGTAGTTAATGAGAACATTCTTAATGACACATCTGTGCCCTGTCCTGAGAAATACAGTGAAATACTGCTGATTTCCCTGCTAGTTAGAAAAGCTGTCTTTCTTTCTTACCTGCACCCTCTTCCTCATGCGCCGCTCTGTTGGACAGAGACCTCCCTGATTGCTGGAGGTTTACCCGAGCATTCGGAACAAATTCGCCTTCCCAGAATTTTCGCATTGCTCTACGGGCAGCCTCTCGCACAGGGTGGAAATTTCTAGCTGCAAAACAAACAAACAAACAGTTCGGGTCGGCTGAAAGCGAAAAGGGCCGACAATACAGAACAATCCCTCTTCTTTGGCCATTGACGCAGCAAAGGGTTTTTTTGCTTAGCTGTACAGATCCTTTATTTCACCCCCCTGCAAAGGATGCTTCCACTCACTTGATAAGCAAAGTTCAATAACTGGGGCCCCTCCAGAGGCGCCACAGAGGAGTGGCTGATGAACAGAAACGAAGCAGCCTTATACTGAGTCAGATCATGAGGTCTTTCATATAATCTCCTGCCTGGTCCTTTCAGCTGGAGTTGCCAGGAGTTGAACCTGGGACCTTCTGCGTGCCAAGCAGATGCTCTGCCACGGAGCCGTGGCCCCTCTCCTTGTCGAATCGCGTGTCGCTCACTTGTTCGTTTAATTATGTAAGAAACTATTATATGGCAAAAGGCCAGGACTGTTCAACCATGTGTCATGCAGACAACATCACGGGATCTAGAGAGAGAGAGAGAGCAAACTCCACCACTGAACAGCTGTCATTGTCACTGATACTGGAGCTGGGGACCATGAAACTGAAGCTGGCCCGAAGAAGGGCCTCTTTCAAACTCCAGGGCATCCAACAAAGCTGATGGGCCATAGGTTGAGGATGGACAAATGGAAATACTTCTTTACACAACAAGTGATTAAAATATGGAATTCACTGCCAGAGAGTATGTACTGATGGCCACTGGCATAGATGGATTTAAAAGGGGACTAGATAGATTTATCAGAGGCCTATCAGTAGCCCCTAGCCACGTTGACTAAAGGGAACCTCCATGTTCAGAAGCAGTCTACCTCTGAGTCCCAGTGCCAGAAGGCAACCTCAGGGGAAGGCCTTGGCTTCCATGCTCTGCTGTTGGACCTCCAGAGGGACTGGCTGGCTTGCTGTGTGAAAGGATGCTGGACTAGATGGACCTTCACGGGTCTGATCCAGCAGGGCTCTTACGTTCAGAGGAGAGGAGGGTTTTAGGGGAGTTATTTGTTATGCAAATACTGGAATTTGTTTCTCTCCATTAAGAGCTGTGACTACGAATGGTCTCTGAGCGACTGGTGTGAAGTTGCCCTGCCCAGGAAACATTGATTTTGGTGTTTAATAATTAAAAATATTTTTTTTAAGTGAGCGTCTGCTAACTTTTTTTGAGAGTGGTAAATTGTTTCTCTTGAAAGGATTTGCTAGGACTTGTCATTTGCTGGCTTAGAATGCTGTTCCAGTCTTTTTTTATTTATTTAAAACGCGTCACCCAGTGGGGACCCAAAGTGCCTTATATAGTTCTCTGTCCTACATTTTATCCTCATAACAGCCCTGTGAGGTAGGTTAGGCTGCGAGAGTGTGACTGTCCCAAGGTCACCCAGCAAGCTTCCGTGTCAGAGTGATGATTTGAACTTGGGTCTCAGAGATACTAATCTGGCATTCTAAGCTCTACACCATGCTGGTTCACGTCTGTACGAGCATAAAAACTTCACCAGTCCTTGCTGTGCACCACCAAAATTCAGGCAAACGGTATGTCAAAAGTTCCGTTTTTTCGTGACGAGATCATTAGATTCTCCTAAGGAAAGTTCACAAACTGGTATTTGTGCAAACATAACATTTTCCAGAGCAACTTTTCCCTGCTTTGTTACCATAACTCTGGCTTCCACGAAGACACGTCAGGATCCTGTCTTTGGAATGACGTGATTTCATTAAACTTTGCTTGCTCATCAAAACTCAGCTGAAACTTTCTTCTGCTTATACTTGGAAAGTTGGTCTTCTGTTCTTTGGAAGCTCCTTCAGGGCTGTATGCTTCTCTTCTGTCCCCTCCCACCCTTCTCTCTGGCATCCGGTTTGTTTTCATTTCACATTCCGGCAGCGAAAATCATAGGAAAGGATTGTCCATTGTTACTGAATCTGACGGGAGTGAAAGGCATTCTGAATCCAGAAACGGACCTGGACCTCAGACCCGTGTGGTATTCAAAGTGCCATTCCAAACTTCCACTCTGACGAAGGGAACCTTTGATTCTTGAAACCTCATACCTGGAAAAATCTTGCCAGTCTCTAAAGTGTTCACTGGACTGCAAGCTAGCTGTTCTACTGAACACCAACATGGCTACCCTATGAAACTATGTTCCTATCCTCCATGTTCACAGGCACTAAGCCTCTGAGTCCCAGAGCTAGGAGGCAACACCAAAGGAAGGCCTTGGCCTTTGTGCCCTGTTGTTGGCCCTCCAGAGGAACTGGTTGGCCACTGTTTGAGGCGGGATACTGGACTAGATAGACCTTCACTGGTCTGATCCAGCAGGGCTCTTCTGATGTTCTTATCAGGGGAAGGCCTCAGCCTCTATGCCCTGTTGTTGGCCCTCCAGAGGAACTGGTTGGCCATGGTGTGAGACAGGATGCTGGACTAGATAGACCTTCACTGGTCTGATCCAGCAGGGCTCTTCTGGTGTTCTTATCAGGGGAAGGCCTCTGCCTCTCTGCCCTGTTGTTAGCCTTCCAGAGGAACTGTTTGGCTACTGTGTGAGACGGGATGGTGGACTAGATGGACCACTGGTCTGATCCAGCAGGGCTCTTCTGACGTTCTTATCATGGGAAGGCCTCGGTCTCCATGCCCTCTTGTTGGCCCTCCAGGGGAACTGGTTGGCCACTGTGTGAGACGGGATGGTGGACTAGATGGACCGCTGGTCTGATCCAGCAGGTCTCTTCTGACATTCTTATCAGGGGAAGGCCTCGGCCTCCATGCCCTGTTGCTGGCCCTCCAGAGGAACTGTTTGGCCACTGTGTGAGACAGGAGGCTGGACTAGATGGACCACTGGTCTGGTCCAGCAGGGCTCTAATGCCTGTGTGCAGAATTTAACTTTGGATATCAGAAAACCTGTGTGCAGAAAATGAGCATGGTACTATTTTTTTCCGTGAGATCACAATGTTAGGGCTCCAAAATGCTGCTACAAAGACAGTGGGAACTGGGAACCCCGTGTGGGGGGCTTTTGTCCTTGGACTGTACAGCCTCCTTGTTACTTTCCTCTGTCTCTGATGATACCAGGCCTAGGAATAATTTGGCCCTAAACAGCTTGATTGGGGAAAGGTCTGCCTCCCCAGTACAAATTTTCATCTCTGGCTATCGGAGTCCTGAATAGTGTTCTTATTAATCCCTTGCTTATGTATGTACATGTGCTATCAAGTCATCACCAACTTCTGGATACCCTAGCAAGGAGCTTTCAAGGCAAGTGAGAAGCAGAGACAGAGAGGAATTACATATTCCCCTTTTTAACCCGTTTTGAAGCCATTTTTGATCCGTTGTGGAGTAAACTGGTATAGGGCTGCCATTTCACACATGGCTTTCCCCTTCCGGTAAAGAGCTGGATCTAAAGTGGTTTGCGATTTCAGACTGCACCGCTTTTCCCCCGCCAATTTTTGCCCGTGCGGGCGATCTCCAGCTTTTTTTTTTTTTATGTTTGCTTTATAGCACTATAGCACTATGACAAAACACTCCAGGCATTCCAATGGGGTTGATATAATGCTGTTCCATTATAGCGTTATACTGTTATAGCGCTATAAAGCGAATGTTCCCCCCCAAAAAAGCCGGAGATCACCCACGTGGGCGAAAAACGGCGGGAAAAAGTGCATCGGAACCGGGAGAGGAAACTGGAGACTACTTGAAAGTGGTCACCCGGTAGGGCTCTTTTTGTAACAGGGTCTCCTTTGCATATAAGGCCACACACCTCTAATGTAGACAATCCTACAGGAGCTTACAGAGCTCTTCTTACGGAAGCTACTGTAAGCTCTTGGAGGATTGGCTACATTAGGGGTGTGTCGCTTAATATGCAAATGAGTACCTGCTACAAAAAGACGCTTCAGCCCCGTTTCCTAAATGGGACAAAAGCGTTTGTGTCTGAAATTACAAATATATTCCGGTAGGGAACCGGTTCTAAAACGGTTCTGTCTGAAATGACAGACCAGAAACCGTTTGGGAACCGTTCCTCTTCCGGAATATATCGTCTGTCTGAAATCCCTCAGTTTGCCACTGCCTCCCTTTGTCGGAGCAAATACATAGATTGATTTCTGAGCCCTGCGAGGAAGGTTCTGTCTCCCGTCCCGCTGTTTCTCCATTCTAATCCCAAACATCTGATTATCATCATCCTCGCCTATAGCCTGCCTTTCTTACTGAGACGCAAAGTTGACTACAAAATATGTTAAAAACCAAACAACGCAGTGGGTCTAGGACCGAAAAAACAGTGCAAGGAAAGAAAGGGTGGGAGATGACTTAAGCAGGCAATAGATTCAGGTGGGTAGCCGTGTTGGTCTGAAGCCATAGAACAAAGTTTGAGTCCCGTGGCACCTTTAAGACTGACAAAGTTTAATTCTGGGTATCAAGTGGTTAAGACTACACATCCGAAACTTCTGTAATCAAATATTACAATCCATACAACATTTCACAGGCATAACAGTACCCTTTGATCCGCTTATAATTTTACTAAACTTATGGGAAGATGATCAGATACCAAATATCCGCAAAGATCTGATTCTGGTTCTCTTAACGGCAGCTAAAGCAACCATAGCACAGCAATGGAAGAATAGGGACCCCCCTTCAATAGCCCAGTGGTACGGGAAAATTTGGGATTGCTTTACTCTAGAAAAATTCACAGTATACACAGATAGATCATCTCTAGAGACTACAATCCTAGATCCATTAGACAAATGGTATCCACTCCTAGAGAAAATAGATGCAGGAAAGCTGTTATGTGAAAAATGGGCTTTAGTTAACACTGACTTATTGATACTTTAATGCCTTATTTTCAGAAAAATAGATAGTAGATTGTATGATATCTGAATACTGTTTACGAAGGTGGTGTATACCAATTTGACATTTTAACTGAATTGCTTGCACAAAATTGTTTATGTATCGTAAAACCAAATAAAAATTAATTTCAAAAAAACTAATCAAGTGGTTAAGACACTGAGCTGCAGACCAGAAGGCCTGTAGTTCAGCAGTTCGAGACCCAAGTGCCGCGTGGCGGAGTGAGCTCCCGTCTCTGGCCCCAGTTCCTGCCAACCGAGCAGTTTGAAAGCAAGAAATTGCAAGTAGATAAATAGGTACCGCTTTGGTGGGAAGGTAACAGCGTTCCGTGCGCCTTGGCATTTAGTCATGCCAGCCACATGACCACAGAAACGTCTTCGGACAGCGCTGGCTCTTCGGCTTGGAAACGGAGATGAGCACCGCATCCCTAGAGTCCTATCCAACTGGCTTTCGAGCCAGGGAAACCTTTACCTTTGCCTATCATCTAATACCCAGAATTCAACTTTGTTGGTTTTCGTTAATTAACGTTTTATTGAAAGATAAATATGAAACACAGTGGCTTAAGAATGTAACATTAACTGGTATGACAATTACAAAATTGAGCCATAGCTATTGTCAGTGGAGCAGAGGTATACTTGATAATATAGAGGGGAAGGGGGAAAATAAGAGAGAGAAAGAGGAAAACAAATCAGGAGAGAGGAGAAAGAGATACTAAGCTACACAATCCTTATGTTGTCACCATAAATGTGGTTGATTTATTATACTAGTTATTTCATCTTGTGTCGTTAAGTAGTCTAATATTGGGAGCCAACTTTGTTGGTTTTAAAGGTGTCACTGGACTCAAAACTTTGTTCTTACGCCGACAAATCAGTCACAATCCCTGCTCGGAGACCTCCGTTCCATTCCCACAAGGGAACTGCCCACTCAGGAAAGAATCCACAGCCATTAAGGAAACATGGAAGCTCTTTTGTCCAATCTGACGCACAACTGAACCTATGCAAGGAAAGCCAGAGTATCCCAGGCTGCCGGTAGCGGCCATGAGCAATCCTCCCCACAAGATGGCAGCATAAGCACAACATTTGCATCCCGGTCTGCGGCACAAGCGCTGAGGCGCCCGTCCCAAACTCTGTGTGTCCAGGCCAGACTTTAGTGTTTAGCTGGCCTTCAGTCCTTCCCCGTCTCTTGCTTTTGAGGTTTCTTCTTCACCACCTTCACCCCAGTCATCAGCCCTGGAAAAACAGAGTGAGGCAGAGGGGTAGCTGTCAAAGACACCGCCATGGTGGAGAATGTTAAAGGCAGGGGTCATTTCCTGCAGGAGCGCACAGGAGCGGAGCTCTGGCAGTAAAGAGCCCAGGGGGCGGGCACATGCAATAAGCCCCGCCCCTTGCTCCCAGAAGCCCTCAGTCAGAGCAAGAAGCAGCCAGGTAAGCTGCAGAGATCCCCCCCCGGCCCCCCAGTCCAAAACAGTCCCGTGGCACCTTTAAGACCAAGTTTTATTCAGGTACAAGCTCTCCCTCCTCTGTGAGGACAGATCTGCACGTTCCCCCCCCCCAATAGCTAGCAATCCAAAACAGTCCAGTGGCACCTTTAAGACCAAGTTTTATTCAGGTACAAGCTCTCCCTCCTCTGCGAGGACAGATCCGCACGTCCCCCCCCACCCCCCAATAGCTAGCAATCCAAAACAGTCCAGTGGAGCCTGAGCGGTGGGTGTTGCCTTCTGACACACTTCCTGTGATGTCAGGAGGTGTGGCATATGCAAATGAGTTATGCTAATGAGCTATGCTAATGAGCTCCTGTACCTCTTTTTCTAAGAAATGACCCCTGGTTAAAGGAAACAAAAAATAATCAAGATGGGTAGCCATGTTAGTCTGTCTAGAACAGTAGAACGGAGCAAGAGTCCAGGAGCACCTGAAAGACGAGCCACATTTGTGGCAGCAGGTATCTGAAGGAGTGAGCCGTGCCTCCCGAAAGCTCCTCCCCTGCCACAAATGTTGTCCGTCTTTAAGGTGCTCCTACGGAAAGATAATCGGTTTGTGTGGATTTGACCCAAGCATCATTGCTTGTAAAATGAGGAGTTGCCAACTTCCAAGTGGGATCTGGAGTTCTCCCGGAACTAAAAGGGATGTTGAGATGACAGAGTTCAGTTCCCCTGGAGAAAATGCCAGGCTGCATGATATAAAATAGATTTTGGGTGAAGTCCCTCCCCAAATTCCCGTCCTCCAACGGCACCGCCTCCGAATCTCCAGGGATTTCCCGTACCAGACCTGGCAAGCCCTAGAACAGGGACGTCAAAGAACACGTCAGTTGTGACACATCGGTTGTGGAAGACCCCCCAGTGGGTTGGCAGCTCCAATTAACCAGGGCTGCTTATTTACTCTGTAATCAACCTATTAATTGGTTAATCACACTCAGTAATCAACTAACGCTTGTCGGCCTAGTTGGGTATTTGCTCTGAGATCCACGCTGTGCCCCGAGGCACCTGCTTGGCTCTTTCCGTCTCATTCAAACTAGGCTGGAAGACAGACTCCAGGAAGTGATGGGCTGGGGAGGCAAATATAGCCCCGGGGTGTGTGTGTGTGTCCTGTTCGGCCCTCGAGCTGTCTCACTGGGTGCCGGGAACACTGGCCTGCTGGGCAGCAATGCCCGAATGGGACCTTGACGCTCCCCTCCGAGGGATGCCACCCTCCAGGTGGGACATGGGAACCCCCCGGAATTGCAGCTCATCTCCAGACTGCAGAGATCAGTTCCCCTGGAGAAAATGGCTGCTTTGGAGGATGGACTCCGTGGCATTGTGCCCCGCTGAGGTCCCCTGTCCTCCCCTGGCTCCATCCCCAAATCTCTAGTACCGATTTCCCACAAGCTGCTGCTCCGCACTCGCTCTTCCCTTTGCCCCGATCCTACGTGTCAATGTCACATCATGTGCCGCGCAGCCGCATTTTGCCCTGCAGCTTCGCCCGATTTCCCCCGCGTCTACTCAATCCTTGGATCTGGCAACCCTACCCCCCCACCCCACCAGTGGCCAGGGAGGGCCTGTCAACCCTATCCCCTCCCCAGTAGTCAAGGGGAGGGCTATTTTGGGGCAGATTTTATGGCAGTGTCCACACTTTCACCTTGTTTGATCTCTCAGGTCTTATGGTCCCTGTCTGCATAGATTTATGGCCGCTTATGGCCATTCAGGGGTGCTTCTGCAGTCGGTATGCCGTTGGCCTGGAGTATTTGAGTGTGGTTTCCTGTTCCAGTGTGGGTTTGGTAAAACAGTGGAGCAAATGCTAGATGCAGATTGGGCCAATGCTGAGAAAGTGTGGAGCGAACGCTCGATGCAGAATCACCCCAGGACTCTTCTTTTGTTGACGAAGGAAGCAGCTGAAAAGCCAACAGGAGTATCTTCTGCCTTGTCGCTATCTGGGAATGTCGGTCCTACAATGCAGAGAGCAAAGAATGAGCTCCTGGGTCCAAGAGGAAATCTGCAGAGATTTCTCCGGGACCGAAGCAGCCCCGTTTGAAACAGGTAAAACAGACTTAATGGAGGACTGGACACGAAGTGGTGGAAGAGGCCGGGCTGGTCTTGCTTTCCAATACAATATCCTGCCGCGCAAAATGAATTGTCATATTTAGAGGTCTCTAGAAGTGATGACGGATCCTTGGAGCCTTTCAGAAGTTTTTCTCCCCCCTTTTCCACACAAACTCTCCAACCTGGCATAGCCCCGGCAGCGGAATATTTCTGGAGCTGAGATCATCTGATTATTGCTTCCTGTGCCTCAGGGTGAACTCAGTATTATTTTTATTTTTTTCACACACACAAAAAAAAAGTATTACAGATTTATTCTTAAGCTTCCTGAGGTGCTTTTCTTCTTTCTCTCTGAATCGTCCGGCAGAATTGGTCGGCATCGTTTAAAGAGAAGAACTTTGTCTCCCGTGGGATTAGGGTTTAGCTGTATTAACCCAGAGCAAACCTGATCTGCCCCCGTTCTGGCTAAATTTGGGGCCCTTTAATGCTCTGCCAGTCTGCTTTCCTGCCAGCTGTGCAAAATTTTAATTTTGCATTTGAATTTATTAAAAGGTAGAAACGGCTCTTTTTCAAGAACAGCTCTTGTCACAACTATGGCTGGCCCAAGGTCATCCAGCTGGCTGCAAGTGGAGGAGTGGGGAATCAAACCCAGTTCTCCCAGATTAGAGTCCGCGCACTCAACCACGACACCAAACTGGCTCTCTCGAGTTCACCCCTGTAATTATCTCAGGGTATTTTTTTATGTTTCCACATTACATTGAGGTCAACCCGGTTTGGCCCCACACTTGTCCCAGGATAAACAAATGCTGTTATAACCAGGGATAAATGCAAGGCATTGTGTCGCGAGTTGAACTCTGAAAAAACCAGGGATGAGATCCAAGTGCGGAAAGAACCTTACAGACGAGTACCTCGAAGGTTCTTTCCACACTGGGATCTGTCCCTGGTTTTATCAGAGTTCAACTCGCGACACAATGCCTTGCATTTATCCCTGGTTGTAACAGCTTCCGTTTATCCCGGGACAAGTGTGGGGCCAAACCGGGGTGACCTCAATGTAATGTGGAAACAAAAAAAATACCCTGAGATAATTACAGGGGTGAACTCGAGAGAGCCAGTTTGGTGTCGTGGTTGAGTGCGCGGACTCTAATCTGGGAGAACCGGGTTGAACTCGAGTGTAGTGTAGAGTGTAAGTTCGGGGACAAGGTTGAAGCAGGATTTAAGGTCTAGTGTGGAATCACCCGAAGTGACATCAATCTCTTCCTTCTTTCACGCAGGAGTTCCCTTTCAAAGCCAAGGGTTAGGTGTGAGCGTAGAAGAAAAATCCAGACATTCAGATATTCACTGAGGTTGCAGCGTGAGCCGAGACGGCCATCTGATATCCAGATTGTTTCTTTTATCAGCGCCCCGTAGCATTTGTTTGGGCTCCCTCGGGAAGGCTGTCTTTCAAATCGATATTAATTATGTCGTGCTAAAGAGGAACTGCCCGGGATGAAGGAAGCCGTCGGTATTTAATGTGTGGTCTGCTCTTGCGGTTGTGAAGCCTGCCGACTGTTTCCCTCCAAAGTCTTAGAGGGCAAACTGCTTTTACTGCTGCCTATAAAATATATAAATAGATAAGACAATTGGAGGTCTGGTTAGGCCTTTGGGGTCTAATTTTGGGGTCCGGAAACACTCTTGGGATGACCAAAGAGAACTTACATACAAACTTTTGGCGTCCACCTAGGGTTGGCACTCCCAGCTACCAGTGGAGGATGCGGGGGGGTTAAGGATTCTCAGATCCAGTTTCGGAAACTCCTGGAGATTTGGGGGTGGAGCCTGGGGAGGACAGGGACCTCAGAGGGGTTTAATGCCATAGATTCCACCCTCCAAAGCAGCCATTTTATCCAGAGGAACTGATCGCTGTAGTCTGGAGAGGTGCTGTAATTCCGGGGGATCCTCAGGCCCCACCTGGAGGCTGGTATCTCCAATTTCCTTTTTTTTTAAAGACCCCCGAAGGGGATTTTTTTATTTTTTATAATACTACATAGACTACAAAGAAGAAAAAAAAGGGAAGGGGAGCTACAACTAAGGAGAAAGAAAAGTAACCCACACTAAACTAAAAACCCAAGTGTAGGAGATCATTACCCTGTTAGACTGCAGTTAGTAATGGGGCGGGGGAAACTGTTAATAAACAATATACTTAGTGAGATCCTGTCTTTCTAAGCTTATGTGGTATCTCCTGTGACACCCCTCCCAGAACCAACTAGGGCCAGGTGAGCTTAGAGCAAGTCCTCAAATTGCCTGTTCCTTAAGTCCCATTTTCAAATATAAGGGAATTCTCTAAATTATAAAATCTGTCACTACCAGCGGCGCTGGTCTGTTAGGGCAAATGGGGCCGTGCCCTGCTGACTCAGTCTGCCCTTTGCCCACCTCCTTACTGTCCACAGAGGACAATACGGGGGGTGGCAGTACCTAGACTTGCCAACTGCTGGGGGTAAGAAGAAAAATTACCTACAGAGGCTTAATGGGATGTTATTTACCAATGTTATTTCCCTCCAAGCCTTGATTTTATTTACCTCCAAGCCCTGAAAAGCTTCAATTGCCCATTTGTACACAATAAACCTCTATTAAAGGAACAGGATATTTTCCCTCACGGGCCTGTTGGCACCATCAGGTGGCAAGCTGCCAGCTGAGTCCATCTCTCTCTCTCTCCTAGTCTTTGCTTGCTTGACTCAGCATTGCAAGAAAACAAACAAGCCCCACCCCTTTAAGCCAGGCCCATCCACACCGGTTCATTGGGCAGGGAGCCCTCCTTAGGGGCTCCCTCTGAGTCCCTGATTGGTCAGTGGATCCATAAGAAGCCACCGATTGGGCCTGCCAGTCTTCCTTCTTTATCAGGGAGGCGGGAGGGGACGAAAACCGCCCAGAGACCCCCATGGTGGGGGGTTAGGGCGGTATATAAATCAAATAAATAAATAAATAAATAAATAAATAAAGTCTGACTGAAAAGACTGACCACGAAACTTCTGCAAGAGAGACTCTCTTGCAGAAATTCCATGACTAGCAAAGCCCTCCATGAAACAGTGCCATATAGAAATAGAGGTTCCATTTTGTTTGGCAGTTCAGAATCAGGCCTGTGCAATAGGATGAACGCAGGGTGTTGTGGGGTTTTTGTGTGTGTGTGTGTGGGCTCTTTTTGTAGCAGGGACTCCTTTGCATATTAGGCCACACACCCCTGATGTAGCCAATCCTCCAAGAGCTTACAGTAGCCCCCGTAAGAAGAGCTCCGTAAGCTCTTGGAGGATTTGGGGGTGTGTGGCCTAACATGCAAAGGAGTCCCTGCTACAAAAAGAGCCCTGAACTTGACCAAGAGGCAGCCATTTTGTGTTAGCAAGAGGCGAAACCCTAGAGTCAGGAGCATTCGCACAGCAGGTAAGCGGCGGGGAAATATTGTCCTGAGAAGCTGAAGAACGAGGGCTGTGGAAGTACCTTATTTACAGCCTCCAATTCAGGTGGGTCGCCGTGTTGGTCTGAAGGAGCGGAACAAAGTTTGAGTCCAGTCAGGAACCTTTAAGACCAACAAAGTTTAATTCTGGCTATAAGCCTTTTTTGCGTGCATGCAGGGCTTTTTTGGTAGAAAAAGTCCAGCAGGAACTCATTAGCATAATAGGCCACACCCAACAGCAGAAACTCATTAGCATATTGGGCCACACCCCCGACAGCACCACTCATTAGCATATTAGGCCGCACCCCCATGTTACCAGAAGTGTGGTCATCCAGCCACACCCATCTTTTGCTTCTTATTCTGTTTACCTTGTTTGTTGTCAAAAACCAGAGCTTTTTTTGTAGCAGGAACTCCTGTTAGGCCACACCCCTAATGTAGCCAATCCTAATGAGTTTCTGCAGTTGGGTGTGGCCTATTATGCTAATGAGTTCTTGCTGGGCGTGGCCAACTCAGGAACCAGCCGGAACTCCGTTCCTGTGCGTTCCTGCCCAAAAATAGCCCTGCGTGCATGCATGCTTTCGAAAGCTTTTACTGACCCAGCCCGCAGATGAAGCCCGGCCAGCTGTAATGTGTGTGTAATTAATGCTGTATGTTTGTCTTCCCTATCCCCACAAATACTGTTAGTCCAACTGTCTCAAGAGTAACTGTAAATCACTCTGAGCCCGCAGGTATGTGGGAAAGAGCGATCAATAAATCGAAAGCATTATTATTATTATTTACCTAGAATAAAATTTTGTTGGTCTTAAAGGTGTCACTTGACTCAAACCTTTGCTTCACTGACGCAGTCGTTCGTTGGGCATAATATGTATTTAAAGGGAAAGGCTGAAGTTCTCCACTCCCACCCCGAATATATAGTTCCTCGTCCAAGCAAACCAGATCCCTTCCAGGCTCTGAATTCTACTCACTCTTGCTTGAGAATTAATCTCCTTTGCCGCTGCTGCAATGACAACCTAATCAAATTCATCTGACCTCTTTTCACATCCTTCCTAATGCCCGTTCATGAGAACCTGTGTGTCGTGGTCGCAATCGGCAGAGGGAAACCAGGATTCGGATCCCCAACCTGCTGGAGGCTAGGGTTGCCAGGCTCCAGGTGGGTCCCGGAGCTCTCCCTGGATTAACAACTGACCTCCAGACTACGGTTCTCCTGGAGGACATGGCTACTTTGGAGGGGGAGCTCTATGGCATTATACACCTCTGAGGCCCCTTCGTTCTCCAAACCTTAGCTTCCCTAGACTCTACCCCAAGTATTTCCCCGTCCACAGTAGGCAACAGTAACGGAAACTTGCTGGATGTCTTTGGGCTCCTACCCCGCAAGACTGTTGTGAAGATGAAAGAGAATAATCTTTCTGTTTCTCCGGGGAGACGGGAAGAACAGGCCAAGTTCATGTCGGATTATTAAAGGGTGTCATTTGAAAATAATCAACCGGGTGTGACTAATCACGCCATTTCGATGAGTTTGGCAGCGATGGAGATAACAGGTTTCAAAGCGTCAGATTCCAGTAAGGTGGGAAACCACTTTGGCCGGCTCTCCCAAAAGCTGTGCCGAGATCCCTATCTCCCCAGTTTCTTTTGCAACAGAGGGGGGAGCTTGCTCCAGCAAAATGGATCTGTCATTAATTTCGGATTACTTAACGAGGGATTAACATCCCTGTTTGCATGTGTAATACAAGCTGCTATCAGCCTCCCTATCGGTGGTGTGATCCGGCAGCTTTACATGTAAAGTTCATCACACAAACAAACAAACAAACAAAAATAGTGGAGAGGAAGAGGCGCAACAAAAACAAAGCCAGAGTTTAAAAATGTCAGTAACAAGGAATAGGCCAATGATCTCCAATGGGTCCCCAACGTGGTGCCCACAAATTGTTTTTAGAAAGTGAGTGGGGCTTCTTCCCAGCATGCCTTCTGATCGGCTGTGCGAATGTTTTTAAGTGTCGCTTCGGCAGCAGCTGCCACCACAGCCCAAGAATCTTCGTGCGGCTGATGATAAGCCGTGGAGGCCATTTTGTGACTGACTGGGCCAGCCTCCTGCGGCAGCCATTTTGTGTGCCGCGTCAGAGTTCCAAAGGTGCCCACGGGCTCAAAAAAAGCTGGGGATCCCTAAAGCGTCCATCGGCAGCTCTTCCTCTTATTATGTCCTTAGCTGAATGTCCTCATGAGTGAATTACTTACTGGCCATTTATGTGGAAATGTGAATAAGTCCTCTGGTTACTGTTTGACTGTGGCAACAGATTTCTATGGGGTGGGAAAGCCCCCCTTAGCGGCCATGTGCTGTCCTCCGACCTCAGGTTCCCCACCCCAACTCAAAACCATCAAGGGAAAAACAGCGAAGAAGAAGAGATTGATTTATACCCCGCCCTTCACTACCCAAAGGAGTCTCAGAGCGGCTTACAAACTCCTTTCCCTTCCCCTCCACACAACAGACACCCTGTGAGGCAGGTGGGGCTGAGAGAGCTCTGACAAGAAACGGCTCTTTTTTAAGGACAGCTCTTATCAGAACCACGGCTTGCCCAAGGTCATCCAGCAGCTGCAAGTGGAGGAGTGGGGAATCAAACCTGGTCCTCCCAGATTAGAGTCCGCGCACTTAACCACTACCCCAAACTACACTACACCAAACCACTACCCCAAACCAAACTACCCCCAAAACAGCGAACAACAGAAATCCGATACGGATAGTTCATCTTCTACAGCTACTTCCGTATCTTTGGGTGAAATCTTTGACTCGGATTCGGATTTAGGAGCTGCGGCCCCTAAAACTTTTAAAGTAAATCTCCCCTACCCAAAGCAGAAGAAAGCCAAAGGTAAGAAGAAATTTAAGTGGATATCTGAGATTACCTATGTTGACATTTAACTTACTTATATTCTCAACCAGATGTGATGTAATATAAAAAATGCCTCCATGTTCTTTCTTTCTGAACACTTTTATTAGATTTTAAAGAACTGAATGACATTTTTAGCATGTAGACATATACTTTAAGCATTTGATTAGTCTATCAAAGGTTCTTGTTACTCTCTCTGTAGTTTTAGTTTTGTAGGGTATAGCTTTTGTAATGTGTAGGAAGAAAAGCAATAAAAAGTGTGTTTTTTAAAAAAACCATCAAGGGAAAACCCCATGTTGATGATTATCAACGAAGCCCTAATGAGATCCATGTCTATAAAGAAATCCGGTCTGCTCCAGAACCACTTGATCTGCGCAGGTTTCTGGGTCCGTCTGTTAAAGGCCCCGGCCACTTAGAGGGGTTGCTAGGTGACGCGCGGAGACCATTAGGGTTAATGACTGCAAGGCCCAAAGCCGTCTGCTCAGTCGCGCGGCGCTGCCAGGAAGCCTGCCACCTGCGCTGCCCGGCTATTAGAACATGTCATGTCAAAAGTGTTTGTGGCGCTTCGGCCAACGGGCCCAATTAAGAGGCCCGAAAGCCTCACTCCATCCATCCGTCACTAACACCCCAGATCAAAATTGACATCTTTGGGGGGCGGGGGTGTGTGTCGTCCCCTTTTACAAAACTCTAATGAATGGAAATGGCTGAACGTGGGGACAAGAGTGAGGCCTTTCGCGGGATAACCGGCCTCCCTTTGGGCCGCTCCAAGTCTCTCTTGGCTCTCGGCTTCCTTTTGGGGAGACGGAAGCTTTAGCTAGGGTTGCCAGCTTTGGGTTGGGAAATTCCTGGATATTTGGGAGGTGGACAGGGTTGCCGGGTCACCATTGGCCACCGCCTGGGGACGGGTGGGTAGAATTGCCAGATCCAAGCTAGGAAAACCCTGGGGATTTGGAGATGGAGCCTGGGGTAGGTCTAGTAACAAATAAATATACACTGCAAAAACCTTTTAACAAACTAATGTGTTCTATTTATGGTCATCATTTAGTAAAGTGCATAGTGTGTCCTTATTTCATCCTAGTCAGGTATAAATATTCATTACATGCAATAAGCAATAACATTCAGTACATACAGATTGATAACTACCAGACAATTTTGCATCAGTGTTTTAAAAGTCAAGCCCCAACGGGAGATTCTAGAATTATAAACCCGCTTCTCCTTGCATGAAGTCTTCCGAAAAGGGGGGCAGCTTTCTTAATAGTTGTATGGATGTGCAGCTAACATTCATGGACGGAGTACTCCTGTCATTCTCAAAGCTGATGCAAAATGGTCTGGTAGTTATCAGTCTGTATGTACTGAATGTCTCCTTCGATCTCAATCCAAACGTCGTGCCAGTCTGCCTGAAGGCACGTCGGGTGGCGTTTTCCACGAGGCCACGGATTGATGAGGAGCCTGACCATCTCATCGCACAGGGAGTGTTGGAGCCAGTCTCACATGCAAGGTGGGAAACGCCAATCGTGACACCGGTCAAGCCTAACGGATCGGTGCGTATCTGTGTGGACAGTTGCCAACTCTGGGTTGGGAAAGACCTGGAGATTTTGGGGGTGGAGCCTGTGGAGGGCGAGGTGTGGGAAGGGGAGGGACTTCGATGCCACAGAGTCCACCCTTCAAAGCGGCCATTTTCTCCAGGGGAACTGATCTCTGTCACCTAGAGATCAGTTGTAATAGCAGGCGATCTCCAGCCACCGACTGGAGGTTGACAACTGTTCTCATTCCTGCCTTTTCGTTTTTGCCCAGATCTTTTCCTTCCCATCCATTGGGTCAGTTGCCTGGGTCTGCTGGGTACCTTCCCAACGGACTTCATGTCCCACGCTTGGCATAGAACCCCTGAGTATTAGCGACAGAGGGACCGTGACTCAGTGGCTTGGTATGCAGAAGGTCCCAGGTTCAATCCCCGACACCCCCAATTAGAAGGATCAGGTAGGAAGTGATGTGAAAGACTCTGAGACCCTGGAGACCGACCTTGATGGACCAACGGCAGCTTCAAAATGTGTTGTTCAAAATGTGCTGGAGTCAGATATGGGTGGGAAGGGCTTCATTGCATCCGATGCCTTTGTTTTACCAGTGAGAGCCAGGTTGGTGTAGTGGTTAAGTGCGCGGACTCTCATCTGGGAGAACCGGGTTTGATTCCCCACTCCTCCTCATGCAGCTGCTGGGGTGACCTCGGGTCAGTCACACGTTCTCTCAGAGCTGTTCTCTCAAGAGCAGTTCTCTCTCAAGAGCTCTCTCAGCCCCACCTCCCTCACAGGGTGTCTGTTGTGGGGAGGGGAAGGGAAAGGAGTTTGCAAGCTGCTCTGAGACTCCTTTGGGTAGTGAAGGGTGGGGTATAAATCCAAGCTCTTCTTTTCTTCTTCTCTTCAGTGTGGTGTAGCAATTAGAGCTGGGGCGTCAAACATGAGGCCCGGGGGCCAGAACCGGCCCATCCAGGGCTCTTATGCAGCCTGCAAGCGACTGGAGCAAGGGAGGGAACAGAAGACTGCTCGGGGAGGAGGTTGGGTGGAGCCACTCCAATTGTGGCTTCGGCACGGCAGAACAACCTCACCTGCAGCAGACAAGCAGTGTAGGCGTGTCTGCCCAGTGCTGCACCGCTGGCTCTCCAGTCCGCCCATGTGGGTATTCCTCCGTGCCCCTTTTTTAGCCCATGGGCTTTTTTTTTAGTGTGTAATTTTTTATTTTTCCAAGACAAACATAACATAAAATGAGGGTATCTATTACCCCCTTAAAAGTTCCTTACTTACAATCTCATACTTTAGCCAAACATTAATTTGTGTATTTCACCTTGTATCACTGTATATTTCTTTTGCAAATACATAGAGTTTTATAGATCCTAAAAAAAAGGTGTCTTATGTCTGTTGTTTTATTTGTTGTATCCTTCCGTCCATTTATAAAATCTTGACCAAGTGTTTTCAGACATTTCCTCGGGTTGTCCCTTTAAGATTAAAGTTAGTTTGTCCATTTCAGCAGTTTCCAAAATTTTGTTTACAAGTTCTTCTCTTGAGTTTCTCTTTGTTTCTTCTCTTGAGTTTCTCTTCGTTTCTTCTCCAATAATTAGTGTAGAGTATTCTTGCCGCCAGGGTTTTTTTAATAGAAAAAGCCCAGCAAGAACTCATTAGCATAATAGGCCACACCCCTGAGAGCATGGCTCATTAGCATATTAGGCCACACCCTCGTGCCCTCCGGGACCTGGCGTTACATTTCATGGCACACGTGGCCCGGCCCGGCAAAGTGACAGTTATGTCAGATCTGGCCCTCATAACAAAAAATGTGTTCGACACCTCTGAGTGACAGCGTTGGATCCGGGAAGGCCTCAGGTCAAATCCCTTCTTGCTGTGAAATTTCCTCGGCTGGCTTTTGGGCCGCTCATTCTTCTCTGAGCCTCCCGGGGTGTTTGTTGCAAGGATAAAAAGAAGGAGGGGAGGACCTGCGCACGTCACCCTGAACTCCTCGGAGACGGGGTGGGATAAAAATGTACTACGGTAAATAAAGCCATCCCGCGTCAGAGGACTGCATGGCCCACCCGTGAGGTCGGCAGGACACATTCTTGTTTTTTGACGTCGCTCGGAGTTCTTGGCAGGCTTTCACTCCCAGGAGGACGTATTATGCGGAGCTAGCAGAGGAGCTCACGCAAGCATAGCCGTCGGCACCAAGGGGGTCATCTAGGGCTACCTGTCATGCCCTGTGAGCAGAGCTGGTTTAGGAGCTTGCCAACCTCCAGCTGGGGCCTGGAGTTCCCCCAGAATTAACAAGCGATCTCCAGACGAAAGAGACCCGTTCCCCCGGAGGAAACAGCAGCTCCGCAGGGTGGACTCTATGGAATTATGTCCCTGCTTCCTCCCCTCCCCAAGCACTGCCTCCAAATCTCTAGGAATTTGCCAAGCTGCAGTTGGCAACTAGGGATGCCAGCCTCCAGGCGGGACCCCAAAATTGTTGCTCGTCTCCAGACTACAGAGATCCGTTCCCCTGGAGAAAAGGGATGCTCTGGAGGGTGTACCCCTCTGAGGTCCCCGTCCTCCCCAGGCTCCATCCCCAAATCTCCAGGAGTTTCCCAACCTGGATCTGGCAGCCCTTCTCTCCAGGGGTCATTTCCTGCAGGACCGCACAGGAGCGGAGCTCCGGCAGTAAAGAGCCCAGGGGGCGGGCACATGCAACAAGCCCCGCCCCCTGCTCTCAGCAGCCCTCAGTCAGAGCAAGAAGCAGCCAGGTAAGCTGCAGAGCCAAAACAGTCCGAAACAGTCTATTGGCACCTTTAAGACCAAGTTTTATTCAGGTACAAGCTCTCCCTCCTCTGTGAGGGCAGATCTGCACATTCTGCCCCTCCCCCCAATAGCTAGCCATCCAAAAGAATCCAGTGGAGCCTGAGCGGTGGGTGTCGCCTTCTGACACACTTCCGGTGATGTCAGGGGGCATATGCAAATAAGTTATGCTAATGAGTTATGCTAATGAGCTCCTGCACCTCTTTTTCTACGAAATGACCCCTGCTTCTCTCCCATCCTTTACCAGTGGCCAGGGGGAAACTTCCAGCCCTATGAATGGCAACCTTATCAACAGTTTGTTTTGTTGTTGTTGTTCTCCTGAAGCAAGTTACAACCATCCCCTCCACACGAATGGGGTCGATTGCCCATATCTGCTGGTTCCTTTCCCCAGAGGACTTGTAAGAGCTCGGCTTAGACCCAGGAGGGGAGGCCAGAGCTAAAGCACATATAAAAACAACGATTAAAAAAACATTGGGCCAAAAGGAAGAAGAGAGGAGAAGAGGTTGGATTTACACCCCGTCCTTCACTACCCAAAGGAGTCTCAGAGCAGCTTACAGTCACCTTCCTCTTTTCCCACAGCAGACACCCTGGGAGGTGGGCGGCGCTGAGAGAGCTCTGAGAGAACTGCCCTTGAGAGGACAGCTCTGAGAGGACTTGGTGACCAATGCTCCCTCTAAGCTGTGGAGTCTGGTGAGCAAATAACTCTACTTTGTGAGCCGCTGGCATGAAAGTTGTGAGCGAGCGATTTGGCTGCTGCGTAAACCAGTTTGCTCTGGAGCCAACCTTCCTGAGCTGAGACAAAAATGTGTGAGCAGGAGGCTAAGAAACTGTGAGCGAGCTCACACTAACTCAGCTTAGAGGGAACACTGCTTGTGACTGGCCCAGGCCAGAATAAATGTCTGTCCGATGCGGCTAGGAAGAAGGACCACCTCCTCCCAGATTGTTCAGCGAACCAGTTTAAGATCTTCTTCCCAGGTCGAGTTGTTTTGCCCCGACCAGCAGCATCAAGGTCAGTGGTGACCACGTGCAGGGCCTCTTTAGCGGTGGCACCTGAACCCCCACCCCCTTGAGCTTAGCTGACCCCTCCTTTACGTCCCTTTAGGCACCAGGCCAAAACCTTTCTTAAACTAATGGGATTCCTTCTCTTTCAGGCCTGCTCTAAAGACAGTTTTATCACTGCTTGGTGTAGCGGTGAGGTACGTGGACTCTAATCTGGGAGAACCGGGTTTGATTCCCCACTCCTCCACATGCAGCTGCTGGGTGACCTTGGGTCAGTTGCAGGTTCTTTCAGAGCTGTTCTCTCAAGGGCAGTCCTCGAAAGAGCTCTCTCAGCCCCGCCTGCCTCCCAGGGTGTCTGTTGTGGGGAGGGGAAGCGCTTTCAGGCCCTAGCTTGCTTTTATTGGCTCTTTCCTTGACTGTCTGTATTGTCTTGGTTTGATTTATTTAAGTCGATGGCTTCGATTGTTTTATGGACTTTTAAAATTGTTGGTATGATTTGTTTTTTTGTTTTTTTAACATTTGCTTGAACTTATTGTATTGTTTTCTAGTTGTGAACACAGTCCATACAATACTTTTTTTTTTGAAGGACCAACCAAAACGACACACAATTGTGTGTAAGTTTTCGAGTTCATCAGAACTCTTCATCGGGCCAGATGTTACAAAATTAAGAAAGGGGGGGGGGAGCTGATGGTTCAGGTCACGACTTTAAGACCTTGTCACACCAGTATATTTTCTGGCAGGCAAAGTGCGGAACTGTGTCAAGCCGTTGGGTTGCCCTGGAGAAACTGGCTGCTTGGGGGGGGGGGTATGGTCCCTCCTCCACCTCCAAATGTCCAGGAATTTCCCAACACGGAGTTGGTATCCCTACTTGAGCAGGTCTGGCGAGGCGGCATGCACATCTTCTGAGCAAATGGTTCTCTGTGTTCAGGGAGCTGTCCGTGAAAAGTCTGCAGGCGGAGTCGGTTGTGCTTCAGCGTTATCCCTTTCCCTTCTCCCGAAAGAAAGTAGGGCACAAAAAATGAAGTCTTTTTCCGCTTTGGCTCGTGCAGAGAAAGAAATATATGATTTGTTTTCTTTCACCGTTGCCATGACACTGTGCAACTTCGGTGATAAATATCGAGGGCTGCGGAGGTCAGCACCATCGAGTTCTTCTCCGCATTTCCTTTTCGTTTAGCCTTCTAAGGGCCAAGTCTGGCATAAGACCTTCCAGTAACACCCCCCCCCCCCCCCCCCAGCTGCCCTTAAGAAAACGGTGAGTTTTAAATGTGTGTCCAACATTCTTATGGAGCGCTGCCGCTGCTCGTCCAAACCCGCCACCGGATTAATCGAGGGATGGAACTGGCTGCTTTGGCCATTGTCCCCATCGGAATGATTCTATTTATTGATTTGTACCCTGCTTTTCTCCGCAGTGGGCCCCCGAAGCAGCTTACAACATTCTCCCTGTTGTCCTCTCAAAAACAGCCCCGTGACTCAGTTAGGCTGAGGGAACGTGACAGGCCCAAGGTTACCCGCAGAGCTTCTGCATCAGAGCGAGGATTCGAACCCAGATCTCCTAGAGCCTAGTCTGATGCTCTAACCACTACACATGCTGGGTGCTGTAGGAGTTCTTCTAGCCAACTCAGTATTTGTCGTTAATAGTAGCATCAGGGCTATTTTGGGGCAGGAACGCACAGGGACGGAGTTCCGGCTGGCTCCCAAGTTGGCCGTGCCCAGCAGGAACTCATTAGCATAACAGGCCACACCAAACAGCAGAAACTCATTAGGACTGGCGACATTAGGCGTGTGTGGCCTAACATGCAAAGAAGTTCCTGCTACAAAAAAAGCCCTGGGTTTTCACAACAAACAAGGTAAACAGAATAAGAAGCAAAAGGTGGGTGTGTCTGGATGACCATACTTCTGGTAATGTGGGGGTGTGGCCTAATATGCTAATGAGCTATGCTGTCAGGGGTGTGGCTGGATATGCTAATGAGTTTCTGTTGTTGGGTGTGGCCTATTATGCTAATGAGTTCCTGCTGGGCTTTTTCTACAAAAAAAGCCCTGAGTGGCACCAGGTTCTTCAGGTATGCGCCACCCCCAGCCAGAATGTGAATTTGCAGGTAAACTGCAATGCTCCCTCTAAGCTGTAGAGTCTTGTGAGCACAAATTCTACTTTGTGAGCTACTGGCCTTAAAGATGTGAGTGAGCAGTTTGGCTACTGCATAAATCAGTTTGCTCTGAAGCCCTCCTTCCTGAGCGAAGACAAAAATGTGTGAGCCGGAGGCTAAAAAGCCGTGAGCTAGCTCACACTAACTCATTTTAGAGGCAACACTGCACTGCATTTCTATCGATCCATATGTATTAATTTATTTAGTTTATTTAACACCTCGCCAACAGGAAGCCAAAGTGGCCTGCAACTTTGTTCTCCCCGCCTCCATTTTCTTCTCACAACAACCACCCTTAAGGGTAGGCTGAGAAGAGGGTGATGGGTCTGAGATATCACCCAGTGGTGCTCAGATTTGCCGCTTCCGTCCTGCGAAGTATTGGAGCCAGTGTGGTGCAGCAGTTAGAGAGCATCAGAGCATACAGTCTGGGAGACCCAGGTTCAAATGCGCACTCTGTCGTGGGAGTTCACTGGGTGATTTTGCGCCAGTCGCTCTTTCTCAGCCTAAACTACCTCACAGGGTTGTTGTGAGGAGGAGAATGATACAGTCAGCTGCTGAAGTAGAAAAGTGGAGTATAAATACTTAAATAAATAAGTAAAATTAGGAAGTGGGACAAGAGTGGGGAGGTGGGAGTGGGATTCCAGGTATATGGCGAATGTAATGTCTAACGCTGGGGTGTCAAACATGCGGCCCGGGGGCCAGATCAGGCCCCCGGAGGGCTTCCATCAGGCCCGCAGTAGAGCTGGCCATCTCCTGCTTCCAGTTCTGCTGCTGCTGCTGCATCATCGCTTGCTTCGCCAGACACTCTCAATCGCTCAGCCATTTCATGTTTTAACCTGGGTCCTAGACTCAGAACTCTGAGCATGAGATTTCTGCGGTGAATGTCAATAAATCAAAAGTAGGTTTGCAGCTTACAGAGCTAATGTTTTAAGCATGTTTTTATTTTAAGTAAAAAAAATAAGTCTTCGGGTTTGTGTCCTTTATAAAGTTTATATCTCCGCTACCTGGCATTACATTCTATGACACACATGGCCCGCCCCAACAAGGTCTCATTTCTGTCAGATCTGGCCCTCATAACAAATGAGTTCGACCCCCCTGGTCTAAAGGCTCCAACATGGATTCAACTGCAGTCGTCCCGATTTAATGCTTTCTAGAGCATTACGACCTGCTCTCATGTTGCCAACTTCCTGTGCAAACTCTTCCATGTTAACTTCTGTGCAAACTCTGCCACCGTTGTGTGAATCACTCCTTACGACGCACAAAGTGCCTTTGAGGTTCCTTCTGCAGAGTTCTTGCACTTATGGGGGGAAAGTGGGGGTCTTTGATGCGTCCCCTCTCCCCAAGTCTTCGAAGCAAACGGCGTTCTTAATGCCGGCAAAATTTACTATGCAAATGGAGCTGCAGAACTGTTGAATTAAGGCTGAAAAGGATATTTACTGTCTTCCCATAATGGCCAGGAGGGAGTTCTCCCATTCCCTCCCCAGCTTCCGATGTGAAACAGAGCATCCATAAAAATGGGAAGGCGCCCGATTTGGGATAGAGAAGCTAGGGGAAATCACTTGATTGCCTACGATCAGCATGGTTCTCACCTCTAATTACTGAAGAAATAGAGTTCGCGGAGTTAAAACGCACACATTGGCTGTGACCTAAATAACTCCCCATTCTGGACTGGCGGCTTGGAAGGGAGGCAGCTTCTCAACAGAGTGGCGAAGATTTAATGTGTCGCTACAGAAGAATTATAGTCGACGGGCCATTAAGTTTCGAAGTGGGCGACAGGCATCCCTCGACTCCAGGGCGGTTGACAGCCAGCCGGAACGAGCCCTACCCCCAGACATCCTCATGCAAATGTAGGCCCCTAGATGCCGAGCACATCCCAGCAGACTCTGGGGTTGCCAGCTCTGGGTCGGGAAATACCTGGAGATTTGGGGGATGGAGCCGGGGGAGGGACCTCGAGTCCATGCTCCCTCTAAGCTCTGGCATCTCGGGAGCAGAAATCCTACTTTGTTGTTCCTTCTAAGCTGTGGGGTCTTGTGAGCAAAAATTCTACTTTGTGAGCTACTGGCAATAAAGTTGTGAGCGAGCGATTTGGCTGCTGCATAGATTATTTTGCTCTGGAGCCCTCCTTCCTCAGCGGAGATGAAAATGTGTGAGCCGGAGGCTAAAAAGCTGTGAGCTAGCTCACACTAACTCAGCTTAGGGGGAACACTGTTTGTGAGCCGCTGGCATCAAAGTTGTGAGCGGGCGATTTGGGTACTGCATAAATCAAATTTGCTCTGGAGCCCTCCTTCCCGAGCGAAGACGAAAATGTGTGAGCCGGAGGCTAAAAAACTGTGAGCTGGCTCACACTGACTCAGCTTAGAGGGAACACTGGTCACAATGGCCCCTCTAAGCTGTGGCGTCTTGGGAGCAGAAAGCCTACTTTGTGAGCCGCTGGCATCAAAGTTGTGAGCGGGCGATTTGGCCGCTGCATAAATCAAGTTTGCTCTGGAGCCCTCCTTCGCGAGCAAAGAC
Organism: Gekko japonicus; assembly: GCF_001447785.1. Taxonomy (NCBI): domain Eukaryota; kingdom Metazoa; phylum Chordata; class Lepidosauria; order Squamata; family Gekkonidae; genus Gekko; species Gekko japonicus. The sequence continues at coordinate 320,068 of NW_015174295.1, forward strand.
GAAAATGTGTGAGCCAGAGGCTAAAAAACTGTGAGCCGGCTCACACTGACTCGGCTTAGAGGGAATATTGGAGCTCCCCCTCCAAAGCAGTCACCCCCAACGTGGAGTTGGAAGCCCTACTCAAAGCATTGTTATTAAATCTGTGTTTACACTACACCCCCAAAGCATTTTTACAACCTCATTCTTCCCTCCTCTGTTAGATCCTCACAACACCCACCCTGTGAGGTAGGCTAGACTGAAAAGTGGGTGAGGGGTAGGGCTGCCAGCTCCAGGCTGAGAAATTCCTGGAGGTTTGGGGGGGGTGGAGCCTGAGGAGAGCAAAGTTTGGGGAGGGACGTCAGTGGGGCACAAGGCCGTAGAGTCCACCTTCCAGAGCGGCCTTTTGTCTCCAGGTGGACTGATCGTTGTTGCCTGGAGTTCAGTTGTAATCCCAGGAGTTCTCCAGACACCACCAGGAGGCTGGCAACCCTAGCTGACTGGCCCAAGGACTGGCTTGGCTTGTTCTTCACTGTTCCGGTCCCTGGATCTGACATAAATGAGACCTTGCCGGGCCGGGCCATGTGTGTGATAAAATGTAATGCCAGGTAGCGGAGATATAAACTTTATAAACGACACAACAAAGGGTTTTGTTTTTTAACTTAAAATAAAAACATGCTTAAAACATTAACACTCTTGCAATATTTTGTTTATTTAGCAGTGTCTGATAAGTGACACCTCTTGCTCCGAATTATTGCATCAAAATGTCTGTGCTGCTGCAATCTTGAGTATGGCTGTTCAGGGGTGTATCTGTAAGCTGCAAACCTACGATGACGCAGCAGCAGCAGAAGAAGAACTGGAAGAAGAAGCAGAAGACAGCCAGTTCCACTGCGTGCCTGATAGAAGCCCTCCGGGGGCCTGGTCCGGCCCCCGGGCCACATGCTTGACACCTCTGCTGTAGTAGATTGAATGGGTCATGAGGGGGCTTTCATAAAGGCAGCGGGCTTCTGATTTATTGCACTGTTTCTATTAATATCTTGTACTGCATTTAAAAAAACCCTTTGAAGTCTATTTTTTGCATGGTCGACGGTATGTTGTATATTTTTTCCTCTATTGTATTTTTTTTAAAAAATTGCAATCTGCTTCAGTTCCAGTGAGAAAGGTAGACTATACATCCCTCCCCACTTTCTTCTTGAAAACTTGGTGCTCTTATATTTATTTATCTATAGATCTATACTCCGTTTTTCTTCCTGATGGGGACCCAAAGCTGCTCAGAGAATCAATCTTCCAAAGCAGCCATTTTCTCCAGGGGGGGCTCATCTCTGGAGTCTGGCGATGAGGGGTAATTCCGGGGGATCCCCAGGCCCCACCTGGAGGCTGGCATCCCCACATCTCCACTGAGCGGTTTTCTTTCTTTCTTTCTTTCTTTCTTTCTTTCTTTCTTTCTTTCTTTCTTTCTTTCTTTCTTTC
>NW_015174295.1:321575-332051 GCF_001447785.1 Gekko japonicus
TCTCTCTCTCTCTCTCTCTCTCTCTCGCTATTTCTTTCCCGTAAACGGGCTCCGGGCGGGTCACAGCATTTCAATAAATACAATACAATTTAAAACACATTAAAACATATACAATCAGTAGTCATGCGTGCTGTAGGGAGAATCCGGCCCATTGATGTAACTAGGTATGGCCGGTTATCAATGGGTGGGAGATCGTATCCGAGGGGGGGGGCATATGTGGATGCCCACCGCCTCAGCCAAAGGCCCTGGCAGAACAGCTCTGTCTTGGAGGCCCTGCAGAATTGCATAAGATCCCGCAGGGCCCTGATCTCAATAGAGGGCATGTTCCACCAGGCAGAAAAAGCCCTGGGCCTGGTCGAGGCTAGGCGGACGTCCTTTGAGCCTCGTAGCTAGGGACTTTTTTGGGAGGGAGCCATGGGGGGGGGCGCAGCTAATTTAATCAAAAGTTCCAGAGCAAGTGGGGGGGGTAATGCCCAGCAGCTGCAGGACTCATGTGTACACCAACCACTGGGCGGTGAGGCTAAGTGGCAGGTTCCCCGAAGCCAACAGGATAGCTAGCAAGTACGGCTACATCAATATAGGTAATCCTCCGGCGGCGGCGGCAGGCCATGCGCTCGCTCGGTCACTTTGTCGGGCGGGAGGACAAGGCGGGTGGGGGGGTGGTTGAGGGAGGTGGCAGCAGCGGTGGGGGCGGGCATCCTCCTCCACCACCCACCACCCGGTACATCGCCTCTGGTCACGAAGGTCACGGAAGCTGGGAGGGAGCGCACGCCGTGGGGGCGGCTCAGAGTGCAGGTAAAGGGCTGCTCCTCGGCGCCTCTTGCACACGCTCTCTGCGGCTCCCGTAGAAAAACTCCCGCGGGGCTTGTTGGGGGGACTCGGGCGGCGGGGGGGGAGGCAGGCAGTTTTTAAAGCAGGCGCAAGCGGGCTGGAGTACAGAGACCGGTCCTGTGGTTAAGAGAGGGTGGATGGTGAGGAAGAGAAGCCGGCAGGAGCTGGTGGCAATTTGGCTGAGTTTAAAGGGGAGGGGAGTGTCGGAAGGTAGCTCTGGGGACGAAGGATTCCACTTCTCTGGAGTGCCCAAGGAGCTCAGTTGTTGGGCAGCCAGGTTGGAGGCAGCGTGGCACGCAGGTGGCGAGTTGAGGCACTTCAGGGAGAACCCGGGAGGTGGCCAAGAAGAAATGCGAGGGGGCCGGGCCCCGCGGGCCCCGCGTTAGCTACGGGCCTGGCCAGGGATCACCAGGAGATGTTGACTCTCTGAGCGTAATGCTCTCCGAGGCGTATATGGGAAGAGGTGGTCCCTTAGGTTTGTCGGTCCCAGGCCGTATAAGGCTTTGAAGGTAATTACCAACACCTTGAAGCCATTCAAGGCCATTCCCTGGAGCCCGTCCTTCAAAAGAGGCGAGTCTTGGGTGGAATGGAATCCCTGTCTGGTGCTCCTGAGGAGACCAGAGTGCCTGTGTAAGCCGGGAGGGCCCCTCTTTGCCAAAGAGAATTTCTGCTGCTTGCCGTCTGACATTTTGGATTATGTCAACTCCTGGGCTCTTCCTGCGTGATCTTTTATTCGCATTCCTATGCCAGTGGCTCTGGAAGCGTAAAGCCCTGGAGGGGTGTGTGTGGGGAGAGGGAGAGGTTTGCGCGCCAGTCAGCGTGGATCAATTTATTACGATTCCTCCTTGGTTATTTAACTCTCCAAGAATGCAGAGCTGCTATTCCATTAAATGACATTAAAGCCTGGCTTTCTTCAAGCAGGGTTTTGCCTGGCAGCTGTTCCGCACTTGGGCAGGCCCCGTGGGAACGGCGCTCTTATTACCCATGAACGTCGGGGAAGCCGCCGTTCGCTCGGCTGTGTTTGCGAGAGGGGATGGAGACTTGGTTTTTCCCTCCCGGCTCTTTGCCCGGATGAGGAAACTGCCCCCCCCCCCCGAAGGCTCAGTCTTCGCTCGAAATCCTCAGTCGCCACATCATGAAGTTAAAGAGATGGAGCGGGTCGCCATTGCTGTAGCAAACTGCGAAAAAACAGAAGGTGGAAAATTCGTCTCTGCAGTGTCCTAAGTCATAGTTAGCTCCCAAGATCCAGGTGGAGAGAAAGGGTTTTAGGGAGGGGAGAAGACCCACACATCAACCTAAAAACTTTGGCCGCTGTTTTCCATTCCATGAATGATCTTCCAGTGCTTTTGAACAAGACTTTGCAGCCCATGGAGCCCATGTAGTGGGGTTCCCACCAGCGTTCCCTCTAAGCTGAGTTAGTGTGAGCCAGCTCACAGTTTCTTTGCCTCTGGCGCACACATTTTTGCCTCAGCTCAGGAAGGAGGGCTCCAGAGCAAACAAATTCATGCAGCAGCCAACTCGCCTGCTCACCACTTTAATGCCAGTAGGCAGCTCACAAAGTAGAATTTTTGCTCACAAGACTCCACAGCTTAGAGGGAACATTGGACTTCCCACCCCTCACTGGAACCTATTGAGCCTCCGGAACATCTGCTCCTGGGGTCAAGAGGTCCTAAGGAAACTTGGGGTGCATCCAGATAGGTTTTTCATGCAGTCTCACCTAGTTTGCCTCTTTACCATAGCCCCTGTCCCATGCAGGCCTGTAGCTGGGTTTTGTGGCTTGTGGGGCAAAACCTTTTCGGGCGGGGGGGGGCTGCCATTATTTGCCACAATGAAGGGGTTGGCGCACGTCCCTCTCCCTCCCCTCCTGCAAGATTTAAACGGCCCTCCAGCTGACCAGTGGGGAGCACACGGCCCGCCGATCAGCTGGAGGGCCCTTTAAGCCTTGCAGGGAGGAGGGAGAGGCTCGTGCGGCTCCCCTGCTTCTTCTCAAAATCCTTTTAAATGCTTTCGGGAAGAAGTGGGGGGCCTTTAAGGAAGGGGGTGCCCCTTTAAGGAAGGGGCAGAGCCCCCCATAGCCCCCCATAGCTACGAGCCAGGTCCCATGTGGCTTTTGTCCCTGCGAGGGCCATTATCTGTGGCATCAGACTTTTGGTTGTCAAATGGGGTCCCTCCTCCCTTTTTCCATCAGCAGAAAAGCTGATTAGATCACCCCACCCAGCATGAGGAGCAAAGGGGCAGGGGGGGGGGATCAGTGTGCTGCAGAAGTTTATCTTCTCCAGCAAAGAATATGTAGGCTGGACAACCTCAGGTTGGGAGATTCCTGGCAATCTTGGGGCGGAGCCTGGGGAGGGCAGAGTTTTGGGGAGGGGAGGGGCTAGGGTTGCCAAGTTGTTTTTACTCACCGGCGGGGGAGCGTTCCTTCGGTCCGGGAGTTGTCGCGGTATGCGCGCGCGCTGCCAGAACATCACAGGAGGTGACGCACAACGTAGAGCACGTTGGGGGCGTGGCCCCAATCGTTGGAGGGGACACCATAGAGTTTTCCCTCCAACGATTGAGGCCACGCCCCCAACGTGCTCTACATGGTCGCGTCACTTCCTGTGACGCACCCACGCTGCGCTTCGGGGGGCGGGGTTCCCCCCAGGGGCCGATTCCATGGTGGCGGAAATCGGGTCTCCAAAGCGGGGGGTTACCCGCCCCCCCTGCCCCCACTTGGCAGCCCTAGGAGGGGCCTCTGCAGGGGACAGTGTCATAGTTCCCACCCAGCAGTTATTTTCCGGGGGAACTGAATCTCGGTCGTTTGGAGACCAGTTGTAATTCTGTGCAATCTCCAGGCCCCACCTGGAGGTGGGCAACGGTACTAGCAGACTGGTGTGTCAGCCCGCTCCCATCCTCACCCATCGTGTTTTGATATCAGTACGGCTTTAAAAAAAAGCAGAGCCATCACCCTGCCAACAAAAGTCCGTTATGGTCAATGCAATGGTATTCCCAGTAGCGACGTACGGCTGCGAGAGTCGTACCATAAGGAAGGCCGAGCGCCGAAGAATAGATGCTTTCAAACTATGGTGCTGGAGAAGACTCTTGAAGAGTCCCTTGGATTGCAGGGAGATCAAATCGGTCAATCCTAAATCAACCCTGACTGTTCCCTGGAAGGCCAGATAATGAAACTGAAGCTCAAATACTTTGGCCACCCAATGAGAAGGGAGCCCTCACTGGAGAAGACCCTGATGCTGGGAAAGATTGCAGGTCAAAGAAGACGGGGACGGCAAAGGATGAGATGGTTAGACAGTGTCAAAGATGCAACGAACATAAAATTAAGCAAACTCCGGAGCGCAACAGAAGACAGGAGGGCCTGTCGTAATGAGGTCCATGGGGTCGCGAAGATTCAGACTCGACTGTGTGACATGACTTTAAAAATAATCTTTGTTTTGAATATTTATTGTGTAGCTGGAATAAGTGTTGAGCCTTGGAACATCCTGAAGTGTCACTTTCACCCCCAAAACGGGAAAGAAAAAAGCTGTGTGAATGGGGTAATTAAACATACGGAAAGATCATGACATTGTAGGATACCAGCAAATAACAGCAACGAGGCCCTCGGAATTTTGTAATGATTTGTATGTTGATGCTACCCCTTGTTTCCAGCTGAGGTATAAACTCCTAGCCTTGTACAAAAATGATATGTTACAGTTGACTAGTACTAAATTTGAAACCTTGCATAATGAAGATTATAACTCAGAAGGTTTATTATTTATAATTTATAAGATATTATTGGAGTCTGGAAATCATTTGGGCGATAATTTTCAAGTAAGATGGGGGAAACTGTCTTGGGGTGGCCATTATCTGAGGAAAATTGGAAAAATATTGTCGCGGCATCCCCAGCTGTATTTCTGCGTGTAAACGTTAAAGGAAGCCATTATAAAATTTTATATCTGTGGTATTTAACACCTGAAAGGATAAGAAATATTTAGAAAATGAGAAATGCAAATCGCTGGAGACCCTAGTAAAACAAGGCTGATTTCGTGCACATTTTTTACCCTAAAATTCATGTTGTTGGGAATGATATAATTAAGCAAATTGAAGATGTAATCAGGTATGTAATTCTGTTAAAAACCTGGAAAGATATATAATTTGGAAATGTCAAAGATTGTGAAAATATATGACCAACAATTAGAGGGTAGGAATAGCAAAGATTTTTATTACCCCTAAACTGCAGGCACCAAAGAATCTCTCAGTAAGTTAACGGGGGAATAAAGTTATAGTATATAGCTAAATTAATAAAACAAGTGATGTATGTACAAAGAAGAGAACCCATTAAGGAAGGATCCTTTTGTTGTGAAAGTTATTTTATTGGGAAACCTGTCTTATGTATTTATAATGTTCCTTTTTACTTATTTTTTAAAAACGGATGCTTTCTCAAAAGCCCATTATGGTGTTATTGAGAATATGACGTGGCTTTTTTTTAAAATGTATTTAAAAACGTAGGATGAAATAGAAGCTTTAAAAACAAGAAACAGGAAAAATATGTGTGAGAGATGCTGGCTCAGAATTCCTCTCGGGTCAAATAAAGATCCTTTAAAATAAGGATACATGAAACAATTGGCACCTGAAAGAAAAGTGGTTTAACTTTTCTCTACTCAAAAGGATAAGAACATCAGAAGAGCCCTGCTGGATCAGACCAGTGAAGGTCCATCTAGTCCAGCCTCCTGTCTCACATAGTGGGCAACCTGTTCCTCAGAAGGGCCACGAACAGGGCATAGAGGCCGAGGCCTTCCTCTCATGTTGCCTCCTGGCACTAGGATTCAGAGGTTGACTGCCCCGAACATGGAGGTTCCCCTCAGTCACCACGGCTAGTAGCCATAGGTCCACCATGTTCCACCACGGCCAACAACAGGGCCTAGAGGCCAAGGCCTTCATAAGAACATAAGGAGAGCCCTGCTGGATCAGACCAGGGGTCTATCTAGTAATTCAGCATCTTATCTCACATAGTGGCCAACCAATTATTCTGGACCGCCAACAACAGGGCACAGAGGCCAAGGCCTTCAAAAGAACACAAGGAGAGCCCTGCTGGATCAGGCCAGTGGTCCATCTAGTCCAGCATCCTATCTCACACAGTGGCCAACCAACTCCTTTGGAGGGCCAACAACAGGGCAAGGAGGCTGAGACCTTCCCCTGAGAAGAACATGAAAAGAGCCCTGCTGGATCAGGCCAGAGGTCCATCTAGTCCAGCATTCTGTCTCACACAGTGGCCAACCTCTTCCTCAGAGGGCCAACAAACAGGGCACAGAGGCCAAGGCCTTCAAAAGAACATAAGGAGAGCCCTGCTGGATCAGGCCAGTGGCACCAAAAGCGACAGAGAGTGATCCCAAATTGTGTCACCATTTATGGCAAAGGCCGATCTCTACTTCTCAAAAAAGTTCTCAGAAGAAAATGTTTTAATTCTCTTTAATACAGGAAGATATGCCGCCCCAGGAAGATATCCCCCCCCAAAAAAATTGGCACACATTATTTCAAGCACAGCGCCAGATGAACATTTTTGTTCCCGAATGAATTAAATATGAGTGTTTTTAATGTTTAATATTATATATAACTTCAAATTTATCCTATTTAGGGAGGTAGGGGGGGCATCATGAAATTGAGCTCACAGGGCATCGCAACTACTATACAGTTGAGGTAGACTCAGGTAGTCAGCCGTGTTTGTCTGAAGCAGCATAACAGATTTAGAGTCCAATGGCACCTTTAAGACCAACAAAGGTTTAAAGGTATGAATAAACCTTGAATAAACCCTTGTTGGTCTTACCTTGAATAAACCTTTGTTGGTCTTAGACAAATCGGGGCCCACTTTATATGAATGGCAAAATAAGGTCTGGAAACACTTTGTACATGGAAAAATAGTAGCAAGCTCACAGACTAAACAGAAAGAGTTTCAAGCGATGTGGTTCCCAATTGTTGAATATCTCACAATAGGGAAAATTCTCCCCCAAAATAAACACTACCAAAGAGTGTTGTACTTTTAATGAAAACTGTTTGTATTGTTATGTAATGGTACTTTGCAGAGGTCCTTTCGGGGGGGAATGCGGGGGAACGCAGTTCCCCCGGGTGAGGTACTGGGGGGCGAGGCACATGATGAAGCCCCGCCCCCTGCTTCCGGCTGCCCCGCTTCCGGCCCTCATTCAGCCAGGAGGAGGCAAGAGAAGAGGGAGGGCAAGTTGCTTCCTCCCCGCCTCTCCCCCACCCCTGCCTGCCTGGGGCCAGGGAGGGCCTTGGCGGGGCTTCCTCGCACTCCTGCCGGCCTTGCAGGTCCACCGCCGGGCCCCTGATGTCAGGGTGTGTGGCATATGCTAATGAGTTATGCTAATGAGTTCCCCTAGCTCTTTTTCTACGAAATGACCCCTGGTACTTTGAAAAACTACTAGGAAAAACTGTATTACGTTCAATGTTATGCTGCATTGATGCTGTTGTATTGGCTGTTTTTATAAGTATGTTTTTGTTTGTTTTTTGTCTAAAAAAATAAAAATTATAAATTGGTGGGGGAAGATGCCACCGGACTCTAAATGTGTTATACAGTTGGGAATTATTGACTAACCTGGCAGGCTCCTACTTAAAGGCTAAGGGATTTACTATGGCAAAAGAGTTCAGGGCTCACAGCCCCTTTGGTTAGATGCACAAAGTGCTTGCAAAGCAGGTAGGTATGTGTGTGTACTTTGAGCAGAGAGAGAGGGTGTTTTTTTTTTAATGAAGTAACATCAAAGCTAAGGCCGAACAGATAACTGTGAGGATGTAATACTGCTCCGAAGAGTAGGAAGGAACGGATACACAAGCCAGTTAAATGGACATTCGTCCCCGCCAGTGTTCCCTCTAAGCTGAGTTAGTGAGAGCTAGCTCACAGTTTTTTAGCCTCTAGCTCGCACACTTTTGTCTTAGCTCAGGAAGGATGGCCCCAGAGCAAACTGATTGATGCAGAAGCCAAATGGCTTGCTCACAACTTTAATGCCAGTAGCTCACAAAGTAGAATTTTTGCTCACAAGACTCCACAGCTTAGAGGGAGCATTGGTCCCCGCCAGGGCTTTTTTTGTAGAAAAAGCCCAGCAGGAACTCATTAGCATAATAGGCCATACCCAACAGCAGGAACTCATTAGCATATTAGGCCACACCCATGACAGCACAGCTCATTAGATATTAGGCCACACCCCTGTGTTACCAGAAGTGTGGCCATCCAGTCACACCCACCTTTTGCTTCTTATTCTTTTTACCTTGTTTGTTGTCAAAACCCAGGGCTTTTTTTGGAGCAGAAACTCATTTGCATGTTAGGCCACACACCCCTAATGTAGCCAATCCTAATGAGTTTCTGCTCTTGGGTGTGGCCTATTATGCTATTGAGTTCCTGCTGGGTGTGGCCAACTTGGGAGCCAGCCGGAACTCCGTTCCTGTGCGTTCCTGCCCAAAAATAGCCCTGGTCCCTGCCAACATGGCCGTGTCACATTCCGGGCTAGCTGGGTAGAGCATGCTGAAATCGTGTCCATAAATGCAAGGTGGGGAGAGGCAGTAACTCTTGGTCACTCTCAGCTCTGTAGTTTCAAAACCGCTAATGAAACCTAATTTTGGCAGCTTCATGTTGGAATCTCCCTTTGGATGCTTCTCTGTTGGTACGTGGCAAATTTAAGGCCTGATGTAGAATGAAACTGCGGCTGGAGAAACACTCAAGAGAGCTAGTTTTAGGTAGTGGGTAAGAAGGCAGATTCTAATCTGGGAGAACCGGGTTTGATTCCCCACTCCCCCACATGCAGCTGCTGGTGTGACCTTGGGTCAGTCAAAAGTTCTTCCAGAGCTGTTCTCTCAAGGGCAGTTCTCGAGAGAGCTTCCTCAGCCCCAACTACCTCACAGGGTGTCTGTTGTGGGGAGGGGAAGGAGACTGTAAGCCGCTCTGAGACTTTGAGTGAAGGGTGGGGTATAAAACTAATCTCTTCTCTTCTTCTTTCTCCAGGGAAATTGAGATTTGTCACTTGGAGGTTGGCAACTCCAGTTCATCTCTGGCCTGACGCATTGGTGAGACAAAGAACACTTGCTGATTTGGAAGTCTTTCCTTATCATTCTTCTTTCCCAGCGTGGGCCCTTTCCCTGGTCTTTGGGGGTTCTTAAGAGGTACCTTGGTGTAGCTTCCCCTTACTTCAAGGTTAGGAACAGCAGGGCTTGCATTCTTCTCTGAGCCACTGGTGCTGCCAGTGTTCCCTCTAAGCTGAGTTAGTGTGAGCTAGCTCACAGTTTTTTTAGCCTCCGGCTCACACATTTTTGTCTCAGCTCAGGAAGGAGGGCTCCAGAGCAAAGTAATGTATGCAGCAGCCAAATCGCTTGCTCACAACTTTAATGCCAGTAGCTCACAAAGGAGAATTTTTGCTCACAAGACTCCACAGCTTAGAGGGAACATTGGCTGCTGCCGTTCTCACAGGAAGAGTCTCCCCCCCCCCGTGAGAAACATGTCAGGTTGCCAACTCTTGGTTGGGAGGTGCCTGGAGATTTTGGGGATGGAGCCTGGGGGGGGCTGCTCTGGTACAGGAGAGTTCTGGGTGAAGGTCAATTTGTGCCGCTAAACAACCCTTGATAAAAGCGGCCCTCGGTGGTCTCCTTCTGAGAGTTTCACACTCACCTCCTTCACTCAGTGATCTTGCTAATCTTCCCATGTGGGACTGCACAGAAGCCACGATCATGAAAACAAGGTTGCACTTCAGCTGTTGCAAACCCCCCAGAGCCCTGTGTACTCATGGACTGGGCGATTCAGAAATCCAGTAAATAAATAAATAATATATTGCCCCAGAGTCCACCCTGCAAAGCAGCCATTTTCTCTAGGGGAACTGATCTGGGTTGTCTGGACATCACCTGTCGTGGCGGGAGATCTCCAGGTGCCACCTGCAGGCTGGCAACGCTGGATGCCTCTTAGCCTTACCAACCACCTTCACTGGTATGTCAGCTTCAGGTTTTGGCGGGCACAGGGAAGGGTGTTGGGGGCACCGTTCTGCCCCTGGGCACCATGTTGGAGACCCCTGATCTAGAGGAAGCCTTTGAGGAAGATGGTTGGAGAGGTGTACTATCAATATGCAGATGACACCCAGGTGACCCCCCCCCAGGGAGTCATTCTGGCGTTGTGGTTTAGTGCGCGAACTCTAATCTGGGAGAACCGGGTTTGATTCCCCACTCCTCCACATGCAGCTGCTGGGGTGACCTTAGCTCAGTCACAAGTTCTCTCAGAGCTGTTCTCTCAGGAGCAGTCCTCGAAGGAGCTCTCACAGCCCCACCCACCCCACAGTGTGTCTGTTGTGGGGAGGGGAAGGGAAAGGAGATGGTAAACCACTCTGAGACTCCTTTGGGTAGTGAAGGGCGGGGCATAAATCCAATCTCCTCTTCTTCTTCTTCTTCTTCTCTGTAGCAGGGGTCGTTTCATAGAAAAAGAGCTAGGGGAACTCATTAGCATAGCACATTAGCATATGCCACACCCCCTGACATCACCGGAAGTGTGTCATAAGGCCACACCCCCTGACATCACCGGAAGTGTGTCATAAGGCCACACACCCCGCCCCCAATAGCCCCGGCCGCCGCCGCCGGCCTTGCAGCTCCACTGCCGAGCCCCATGAGGGGCCTGGCGGTGGACCTGCAAGG